>NW_007732950.1:38354-42277 GCF_000696425.1 Galeopterus variegatus | reverse complement strand
GATGGGCCATAATAATCATATACATTGTATATTGGCAAAATAAAAATTTAACGAAAAAAAATAAATAATAAATAAATAAATAAAATTGTCCTTTCGATAAACTCTCTTCAGTTAACCCTTTGCATATGCCAACTGCTTCCTGCAGGGCCTTGAGTAGACTAAAAGGCAACCTGTGCTAATCTTTGGCTCTGTTCTCTCCTACCCATGAGGATACCTGGATTTTCTTCACCTGGGCCCTGCACCCTTCAGTCATTAACTAAACCCGAAACAGAACAGGAGTCTCTGTAGAACACACCCTTAGTATGCACTTCTAATAGTCATCTTCTAAGGTGATTCCCCGCCCGCCAGCTCAAACACCAAGAGACCCTGGAATTCTCACTTACAGTTATGCAGCGGAAACCGGGAGCAAAGTTTTCTTCCCAGGAAAGGGCAAGAGGCTCAGAACAGGTGCAGATCAAGTCCTCTTCTGAGGAACTGAGTCATTGTGCCCTCTCTTTGCCTGCGTCCATTTCTGAACTCAGTGGTGTGAGGTCAGGATCCCAGAATGTGCTGAGCACAGTGCTTGGAGTTTGGAGGCTAATGACAATCAGATTTAATAATCATTAGTGATCTGCACATTCTCTGCAGCAGATGAAATAATTGTATAGGAGAGCTGGTAAAGGAACAAAACCACAAATGCCTTTTCTTTTCAGCATTAAAACAGCAAAGCTACGGAGCTTNATGTGCTGAGCACAGTGCTTGGAGTTTGGAGGCTAATGACAATCAGATTTAATAATCATTAATGATCTGCACATTCTCTGCAGCAGATGAAATAATTGTATAGGAGAGCTGGTGAAGGAACAAAACCACAAATGCCTTTTCTTTTCAGCATTAAAACAGCAAAGCTACGGAGCTTGCTGCAATTAATTAGCACTCGATCTCACTAGCACTTCCATCTGCTCATCCCCACACAACACAAATAGAGGGAGCATTGGGCAGTTCTGGCTGCTGCTGTCCACCTAGAGGATCCCCAAGGCTGAGCAGAGCTGGGGAGAGGGTGGGCTTTATGCATGTGGTGGGCAGGGGCGGGGGAGGTGTTGCCTAGAAAGAGCTGCACTTTCACAGACTAGGAGACTAAATCTCCTGGGCACTGAGCCAGTGGTAGTAACCCAGGGAATCTCCCACATGCAAGGAAATGCCAGCTTCCAGCAAGTAGCTGGGGAGAAAGGCTGGTGCACTTGCATCTCCTGAAGTGTATGAGCTCCAAGCCCTGCTGCCAAGGCCAGCTGTGTGGACACCAGCCTAATGCAGTCACCCAGGGTCCTGCACTCAGAGGCATCCCACACTTGGAGTTTGATGTTCTGGGGTTACCTTCTTAAAATTCTTGATAATTTTGTCTTTGAATTTGTGATTTTTTTTTTTTTTTTGTCATTTTTAAAACCGGCCACACCGCACTCAGCCAGTGAGTGCTGTGAGCGCACTGGTCATCCCTATATAGGATCCGAACCTGCAGCGGGAGCGCTGCTGCGCTCCCAGCGCTGCACTCTCCCGAGTGCGCCACGGGCTCGGCCCTTTGAATTTGTGATTTTTGAGTGAAGTCTGTGAAACAGTGGAGCATGCACCGGGGGCTTGGGGCCTTGGCCCCCATGTCGTGTCCCCTCCCTCTGCTTCCTCACCTTCCTGGATGATTCTCAGCTGCCCACTCCCCACCCACTCCAGCAACCACTGCTGCCCTCCCCTACCCTGGGCAGGCCAGGGTGCCAGAGGGTCAGGGCTGGGTGCCTGCATCCCAACACACGGAACCATGAGGTGGGTCCTGTGATGGTTAATCATAGGTGTCAAAGTGACTAGAGTAAGGAATGCATGTGCCAGGGATTGAGTGTCCCCCAAAACTTGACCCCCCACTGTGACAGTGTTAAGAGGGTGGGAAATCCTATTATGGTAATTGAATGGTGGAGCCTTGAAGAGGTGATTACATTGTAGGACCATGCCCTATTGAGTGAATTAAAACTGGTGCTCAGGGGCATGGTTCTGAGCACTTTAAAAGGAGAGTGAATGAGGAAGTTGGTCTCTCTTTCCCTCTCTGTTTCCACCATCCTGCAATGTGAGACTCCTGGGTCACTGTCACCTTCATCAGATGTGTCCTGGGACTTTGGACTTCCTAGCTTCCAAATCTGTAAGCAATAAATTTTGTTTTCTTTATAAATTACTCAGTTTTAGGTATTTTGTTATAAGCAACAGAAATGGACTAATCCAACTTGGAAACCTGATAAAGCATTATCTTGGGGTATGTCTATGAAGAGGTTTCCAGAAGAGATTAGCATGTGGGCCTGAGTGGACTGGGTGGGAAGGATCCACCCTCCATATGGGAGGCACCATCCAATCCACTGGGAGCCCAGAGAGAACAAAAACAGAGGAAAAGGTGAATCTTTCTCTCTATCCACTGGAGCTGGAATACATTTGCTCTCCTGTCCATGAACATCCACCTAGAGACTCTTCCAGCTTTGGGTTCCAGGACTCATAACAGCAGCACCCCGGCTCTCAGGCCTCTGGCCTCAGACTGAGAAGTTAATGGTGTCATCAGCTCCCCTGGTTCTGAGTCTTTGGACTCAGACTGAGCAATGCTACCAGCATCCAGTTTGCAGACGGCCTATTGTGGGACTTCTCAGCCCTTGTAATCGCTTGAGCCAATTTCCTTAATAAGTCCCTTCTCATATAGTTATATGTATATCCTGCTGGTTCTGTCTCTCTGGAGAATGCTGGCTAACACATTTTGGTACTAGGAGTGGTTCTAGAGAAATTGAATTGTAAAGATGAAGTTCTTTAATTGGTTTCAGGGCTTTAGACCTAAAAATGCTGACAACTTGACTTCCAATAATACAGAGAACACTGATAGTCCATGGCATGAACTGTTTGTGGAAATATGCAAAATAAATCCATTTGATACTCCTAATTCACCACTTGTAAAAGGCAAGGGATTCAGTGACCCTACACATGATACTTTGAGTATTTGTGGAAATCCAAGGAGTATAATGACGTGGCTGGTTGCNTGCATGTGGTGGGCGGGGGTGGGGGAGGTGTTGCCTAGAAAGAGCTGCACTTTCACAGACCAGGAGACTAAATCTCCTGGGCACTGAGCCAGTGGTAGTAACCCAGGGAATCTCCCACGTGCAAGGAAATGCCAGCTTCCAGCAAGTAGCTGGGGAGAAAGGCTGGTGCACTGGCATCTCCTGAAGTGTATGAGTTCCAAGCCCTGCTGCCAAAGCTGGCTGTGTGGGCACCAGCCTAATGCAGTCACCAAGGGTCCTGCACTCAGAGGCACCCCACACTTGAAGTTTGATGTTCTGGGGTCACCTTCTTAAAATTCTTGATAATTTTGTCTTTGAATTTGTGATTTTTGAGTGAAGTCTGTGGAACAGTGGAGCATGCACTGGGGGCTTGGGGCCTCAGCCCCCATGTGGTGTCCCCTTCCTCTGCTTCCTCACCTTCCTGGATGATTCTCAGCTGCCCACTCCCCCACCCACTCCAGCAACTGCTGCTGCCCTCCCCTACCCCGGGCAGGCCAGGGTGCCAGAGGGTCAGGGCTGGGTGCCTGCATCCCAACACACCGAACCATGAGGTGGGTCCTGTGATGGTTAATCATAGGTGTCAAAGTGACTGGATTAAGGAATGCATGTGCCTGGGATTGGGTGTCCCCCCAAAACTTGACCCCCACTGTGACAGTGTTAAGAAGATGGGAAATCCTATTATGGTAATTGAATGGTGGAGCCTTGAAGAGGTGATTACATTGTAGGACCCTGCCCTATTGAATGAATTAAAACTGGTCCTCAGGGGCATGGTTCTGAGCACTTTAAAAGGAGAGTGAATGAGGAAGTTGGTCTCCCTTTCCCTCTCTGTTTCCACCATCCTGCAATGTGAGACTCCTGGGTCACTGTCACCTTCAT
>NW_007732950.1:34607-36812 GCF_000696425.1 Galeopterus variegatus | reverse complement strand
GTCACAGCCCCCTCAGAAAACTACAGCCCTAGGGCTCAATCGCCCCCTCCCAGCAACTGTGTGCCCCCTCATTTCTCCACCAACTCCCACCCCCCGAGAACAAGTTTCTAAGTGTGCTCTGGGTCAGAATCTTCTCCCCAGCACCCACAGGCTGGGACTGTGGAAAATCAAACACAAGCCCTTGTCAAGTGTTTGGCTGAACCACAGTGGCTGCTCAGCTGTCAGCCTCCCAGGGATCTACTGTTGAAGGGAGGGCATTGGTTGAGAAAGAATAGGATCCTGCAAGTTAGGGTGGGGATGTGTGGGAAGACCTTGATGAGGCTGGGGACATGGAACCTCTAAATTCTGATGAGTCTTGTTTGCCAGAAATGAACTCTCCACTGCCATCCCCAGAGCCAGCAGCTTTTCCTGTAACTAGACTCAAGGTCCAGCAGGCCCCTAAAGGTGAAGTACCAAGTGTAACCCATGAAGAGGTGCATTCTACTCCAAAAGAACTAAATGAGTTTTCCACTTCATACAAGCAGAAACCGGGGGAATATGTATGGGAATGGATATTAAGGGTGTGGGATAATGGGGGAAGGAACATAAAATTGGATCAGGCCAAATTTATTGATATGTGCCCACTAAGCAGAGATTCTGCATTTAATGTTGCAGCTTGGGAAGTTAAGAAAGGTGCTAACAGTTTGGTTGGTTGGCTGAAACACGGATCAAAAGATAGCCTGTGAGTGAGTTAGAGATGCCTGATCTCCCTTAGTTAGCTGTAGAGGAAGGGATTCAAAGGCTTAGGGAGATTAGAATGCTTGAGTGGATTTTCCACATAAAACCTACTCACCCACACTGGGAAGCCCCAGAAGACGTACCTTTCACCAATACCTTGAGAAATAGATTTGTGAGGGGAGCCCTAGCATCCCTGCAGAGCTCTGTGATTGCTGTTCTCTGTAGACCAGACCTTACAGTGGGAACCACAGTCAGGCAGTTGGAAGACTTCAATGTGATGGGACTAATTGGATCCCGGGGTGGCAGGGACCAAGTGGCAGCACTCAACCAACAAAGGCAAGGTGGGCATAGTTACTGTAATGGAGAGCAGAGGCAAACCAACAATCAGATAGTCTGACTCGTGTATATCTATAGCGCTGTTTAGTTAATCATGGTGTTCCAAGAAGTCCAAATAGATAGGAAGCCTACAAAGTTCTCATTTGATCTGTATAAGCAGAAAAATTCTAGGTTTTAAGTGAATGGAAGTCAAACTTGAATCATAAAAACAATTTCCAAATTTGAGCCAGTTTACAGACCCAGAACTTTTGAATGAAGGAGTTGGAGGGAGAACCCTGGTACACAACCAAAAATGTACACTGTTAACCTTTCTCCCATCTTTCCCCAAAGGACCTTTTACCAGATTCACTGTGCATTGAGGAAAAGGAAATAATCAGACCTTTTAAGGACTACTGGACACT
Source organism: Galeopterus variegatus (assembly GCF_000696425.1). Taxonomy (NCBI): domain Eukaryota; kingdom Metazoa; phylum Chordata; class Mammalia; order Dermoptera; family Cynocephalidae; genus Galeopterus; species Galeopterus variegatus. Next base: position 35,358 of record NW_007732950.1, on the reverse strand, counting down.
GGATCTGAACTGATATTGATGCCAGGAAATGTCACAGTAGCCCTCCAGTTAGAATAGGGGCTTATGGGGGTCAAGTGATTAATGGAGTTTTAGCCCAGGTCTAACTCAGTGGGTCCCATGGGTCCCCAAGCCCATCCTGTGGTTATTTCCCCAGTTCCAGAATGCATAATTGGAAGAGACATACTTAGCAGCTGGCAGAATCCCCACATTGGTTCCCTGACCTGTGGGGTGAGGACTACTATGGTGGGAATGGCCAAATGGAAGCCATTAGAGCTGCCTCTACCTGGGAAAATGTAAGTAAAAAACAATACCTCATCCCTGAAGGGAATGCAGAGATTAGTGCTATTGCCAAGAACTTGAAAGAGGTAGGGGTGGTGATTCCCACCACATCCCCATTCGACTCTCCTACTTGGCCTGTGAAGAGGACAGAAGGATCCTGTTGAATGACAGTGGATTATCATAAGCTTAACCAATGGTGGTCCAAATTGAAGCTGCTGTACCAGATGTGGTTTCTTTGCTTGAACAAATTAGGACATTTCTGGGCACAGCTGTTGATCTCCTCCTGGTATGCAGCTATTGATCTGGCAAATGCCTTTTTCTCCATCCCTGCCCATAAGGCCTACCAGAAGCAGTTTGCTTTCAGTGGGCAAGGCCAGCAATACAACTTCACTGTGCTACCTCAGGGGTATCTCAATTCCCCAGCCCTAGGTCACCATTTATTTTGCAGGGATCTTGATTGCCTTTCCCTTCC
>NW_007732950.1:25017-33092 GCF_000696425.1 Galeopterus variegatus | reverse complement strand
CTTGGCCTGCTACTGGGCCTTAGTAGAAACTGAATGCTTGACAATGGGCCACCAAGTTACCATGTGACCTGAGCTGCCCATCACAAACTGGGTGTTATGTGACCCAGCAATCCATAAGGCTGGGCATGCACAGCAGCACTCCCTCATCAAATGGAAGTGGGATATACGTGATTGGGCCCAAGTGGGTCCTGAAGGCACAAGTAAGTTACATGAAGAAGTGGCCCAAATGCCCATGGTCCTACTCCTGCTACACTGCCTTCTCTCCCAGCCTGCACCTGTGGCCTCATGGGGAGATCTCTATGATCAGCTGACAGAGGAAGAGAAGACTAGGGCCTGGTTTACAGATGGTTCTGCATGATATTCAGGAACCACCCATAAGTGGACAGCTGTGGCACTGCACCCCTCTCTGGGACATCCCTGAAAGGTAGAGGTGAGGGGAGATCTCAATGGGCAGAACTTCGGGCAGTGCACCTGGTTGTGCACTTTGCTTGGAAAGAGAAATGGCCAGATGTGTGATTATATACTGATTCATGGGCTGTAGCCAATGGTTTGTCTCAATGGTCAAGGACTTGGAAGGAACATGACCGGAAAATTGGCGAGAAGGGAATTTGGGGAGGAGGTATGTGGATAGACATCTCTGAGCGGGCAAAGAATGTGAAGATATTTGTTTCCCATGTGCATGCCCACCAAAGGGTGATCTCAGCAGAGGAGGACTTTAATAATCAGGTGGACAGGATGACCCGTTCTGTGGATACTATTCAGCCTCTTTCTCTAGCCACCCCTGTCAACGCCCAGTAGGCTCATGACCGAAGTGGCCATTGTGGCAGGGATGGAGGTTATGCATGGGCTCAGCAACATGGACTTTCACTCACTAATGTCAACTTGGCTACAGCAACCACTGAGTGCCCAATCTGCCAGCAGCAGAGACCAACACTGAGCCCCCGATATGGCACCATTCCCCAGGGTGATCAGCCAGCCACCTGGTGGCAGGTTGATTACATTGGACAGCTTCCATCATGGAAGGGGAGCATTTTGTCCTTACTGGAATCGACACTTACTCTGGATATGGATTTGCCTTCCGTGTGTGCAATGCTTCTGCCAAAACTACCATCCGTGGACTCACAGGATGCCTTGCTCACTGTCATGGTATCCACACAGCACGGCTTCTGACCAAGGAACTCACTTCTCAGCCAAACCAGTGCAGCAGTGGGCTCCTGCTCATGGGATTCGCTGGTCTTACCATGTTCCCCATCATCCTGAAGCAGCTGGTCTGATAGAATGGTGGGATGGCCTTTTGAAGTCACAGCTACAGTGCCAGCTAGGTGACAATACCCTGCAGAGTTGGAGCAAGATTATCCAGAAGGCTGTTTATGCTCTAAATCAGCACCCAGTATAAGGAACCATTTCTCCCTTGGCCAGGATTCACAGGTCAAGGAATCAAAGGATGGAAATGGAAGTGGCACCACTCACCATTACCCCTTAATGACCCACTGCCAAAATTTTTGCTACCTTTTCTCATAACTTTATGCTCTGCTTGCCTAGAGGTCTTAGTTCCAGAGAGAGGAANAAGGGTGATCTCAGCAGAGGAGGACTTTAATAATCAGGTGGACAGGATGACCCGTTCTGTGAATACTACTCAGCCTCTTTCTCTAGCCACCCCTGTCAACGCCCAGTAGGCTCATGAGCGAAGTGGCCATGGTGGCAGGGATGGAGGTTATGCATGGGCTCAGCAACATGGACTTTCACTCACTAATGCCAACTTGGCTACAGCAACCACTGAGTGCCCAATCTGCCAGCAGCAGAGACCAACACTGAGCCCCCAATATGGCACCATTCCCCAAGGTGATGGACCAGGCACCTGGTGGCAGGTTGATTACATTGGACAGCTTCCATCATGGAAGGGGAGTGTTTTGTCCTTACTGGAATAGACACTTACTCTGGATATGGATTTGCCTTCCGTGCGTGCAATGCTTCTGCCAAAACTACCATCCATGGACTCACAGGATGCCTTGCTCACTGTCATGGTATCCACACAGCACGGCTTCTGACCAAGGAACTCACTTCTCAGCCAAACCAGTGCAGCAGTGGGCTCCTGCTCATGGGATTCGCTGGTCTTACCATGTTCCCCATCATCCTGAAGCAGCTGGTCTGATAGAATGGTGGGATGGCCTTTTGAAGTCACAGCTACAGTGCCAGCTAGGTGACAATACCCTGCAGAGTTGGAGCAAGATTATCCAGAAGGCTGTTTATGCTCTAAATCAGCACCCAGTATAAGGAACCATTTCTCCCTTGGCCAGGATTCACGGGTCAAGGAATCAAAGGATGGAAATGGAAGTGGCACCACTCACCATTCCCCCTTAATGACCCACTGCCAAAATTTTTACTACCTTTTCTCATAACTTTATGCTCTGCTTGCCTAGAGGTCTTAGTTCCAGAGAGAGGAATTCTCCCAACAGGAGACACAAAACATGATCCCATTGAACTGGAAGTTAAGGCTGCCACCTGGCCACTTTGGGCTTCACATGCCTCTGAGTCAACAGGCTGAGAAAGGAGTGACTGTGTTGGCTGGGGTGACTGACCCAGACTACCAAGGGCAAGTTGGACTCCTACCTCCCAGTGGAGGTGACGAAGATTATGTCTGTAATACAAGAGATCCCTTAGGACGTCTCTTAGAATTACCACGCCCTGTGATTAAGGTCAATGGGAAATTGCAACAACCCAATCCAGACAAGATTCTACAAAGGGCCCAGACTCTTCAGGGATGAAGGTTTGGGTCACTCTGCCGGTTAAAGAACCTCGACTGGCTCAGGTGCTCACTGAAGGAAAAAGGAATACAGAATGGGTATCAGAAGAAGGTAGTTATAAACTCCAGCTTTGACCACATGACCAGTTACAGAAATGAGGATTGTAACTGTTCTCCCTGTTGTGTTAAGAACATGTCTGTTTGTATATGTGCTGCATATATATTAAGTAATTTTCTTTGTTTTCATTCCTTTTATTCTTATCATATAAGACTTACTGACTTTATATCAGTATATAATTTTGTTAACTTTGCATTATACTATTTGTATTTAGGTTATGGTATATCAGGGGAGAGTAAACACCTAAGGACTTTACCTCCTCTTCTGGGAAAGAGATGCGTGCATGTTTGGTTGTATGCAGGACAGTCGCATCATGTTAGGCAGCACTATTATGTTGTTATGGTCCTATCTGCAGATTAAGTATGGTTTAAGAAGTTAAGTATGGACACCCAGTTGACAAGGGGTAGACTTGTGATGGTTAATTTTAGGTGTCAACTTGACTAGATTGAGGAATACATGGAAACCTGATAGGGCATTATTTTTGCATGTGTCTATGAGGGTGTTTCCAGAAAAAAATTAGCATGTGGGCCTGAGTGGATCCACATTCAATACAGGTGGGCCCTATCTAATCCACTGGGGGCCCAAAGAGAACAAAAACAGAGGAAAAGGAATCTCTCTCTATCCACTGGAGCTGGGATACACTCTGCTCTCCTGTCCACGGACATCCAAACTCGAGACTCTTCAGCTTTTGGATTCCAGGACTCACAACAGTGGTGCCCCTGCTCTCCGGCCTTTGGCCTTGGATTGAGAATCACACCATCAGCTTCCCTGGTTCTGAGGCTTCTGACTTGGACTGAGTCCTGAGCCACGCTACCAGCATCTCATTTGCAGATGGCCTATCGTGGGACTCCTCAGCCAATTACATGAGAAAATTTCCCAAAAAAGTCCCCTCTCATATATTTATATACATATGGACCCTGACTAATAACAGGCCCCAAGCATCTGTGAGGGTCTGTACTCACTCCAAAAAGTATATCCCACCTAGGAGGGCCAATTACAGCAAATAAAAACATCATGTCAGATGAAAAGAGAAAGACAATGAAAGAAAGGAAAATGCCTTTAATCTGCTTTTTGGACAAGGAGATCCTCATTTTCATTTCTGACGAGGCTCTTCAAATTATGTAGCTGGTCCTGCCCCCTGCTTCTGGGGCAGGATTGGGGGTGTTTTGCAGGGCACCCCAGCCGTCTGTGACTACTACACTCAATCCTTTGATGGACACATGAGACCTTGCAATGTGCAAGGCTCTGGGCAAGATCCCACAGAGGGGAGATGGAAGTCACAGCCCCCTCAGAAAACTACAGCCCTAGGGCTCAATCGCCCCCTCCCAGCAACTGTGCACCCCGTCATTTCTCCACCAACTCTCACCCCCTGAGAACATTGGCTGCCCTGCATTTCTGGGCTGCCATGCACTCCAGCTGGCAACCTCCAGCAGCTCGGGGTGGAACACTGTCAGCGTGCCTGGACACCATCCACTGCAGCTGGAGCTGAAATTGCAGGTGAGCCGGATGATGCAACTCAGGGCACCAAAACCATCTGCTTCCAGCTGGGGCAGGAAGCTGGCAGAGCTTGGCATCCCAGGCCTCCTCGTGGCTGTTATATGCAGAGGGGTGGAGGTGAGAAGTTGTGACAGTGGAGGTGTGACCCAGCCCTGACCAGTGGGGAAGAAGGAGCCCATTCTTGTCCTTGGGTAAGGCCCGGCTCTGACTCCAACACGCATCCTTGGAAAAGCCTGTGGGGACCAGGAAGGAGGCCCAGCCTGGTAGAGAAGTACAGCAAGGCCCTACTGGCCAGCACAGAGACAGCCTCTTCCCCTGCAGGGCCTAGTTTGTTTTTACCCAGCAGATCTGTTCCCAGAGTGGCCTTCAGCTTGCACATGGATGGCAAATCAAGATGCTATAAAACAACGAGAAATGGTGTGTCCGTGTGTGCACACACGCATGCAGATGAATAAATGTGGGGGCCCAGAAGCACGTGCTGGAGTGCAAGAGAGCTGGGTTCCAACCTCAGCTCTGTCCCCACCTCGCTATGTGATGTCGCAAGAGCATACGATAATTGCTAACACGGGCTGAGCACTCGCTGCTTGCTGGGTGCTGTTCTGGGCTCTCACAAAAGCTGGTCCATTTCATCCTTACATCATCCCCATGAAGAGTAGTAGTAATATCCCCATTGTACAGATTAGGAGACTGAGGAATAGAGATGTTGATAATCAAAGCATGCCCTGGGAGTGATCCAGAAGCTGCATTCTCCAGACTCTCTGAACTGGGATACCACAGAAATTAAAGTGTGTGGCATTATACGCTGATGACAGTGGTGGTACAGTCACAACAGGCCTGCAGACATCCACAGCTCTCCTTCCTGCCCAGCCCTGGAAGCTGCCTCAAATCTGGCTCATTCGGACTATTCTAGAACAAACACCTTCCTCCATCCATCCCTACCTGTGGTACAGGGATCAAACCCTCCAGCAAAGAGAGTTCCTGGGTCTGGCATCATCCAGCCCTAGCCAAACCTGAGGCCACCCAAGACCAGTTTTTAAAATTCTTTTGCAATCAGCATCTTTCTTTCTTCATTTGCTGGTTGAATAATGCAGCCTGTAAGAAAAGGGCCCTCAGCACAATTCTGGTACTCGTTTACAATGGAAATTGGGAAAACGGCGAAACGCATACTGCAAAATGCATTTAAAAGAAGATGATTCAATTGGATTTGGCAGCTCTGATATTCGGGACCAGAAGGAGAAAATCTGTCTATGATTTGAACATGTATAATTAAGATGAAAGCCTTAAGTACTGGGTGCATTTCTTAAGATGTCACCGGCTCTGTTGACTCCGGGCATTCTGATCACTGGTGCAGAGCATTTATTTCTGAGATCTGAATTGCTATGAGTGAGATGCCTTTTTAAAACCAGCACTATGGAGCCAAGTCAAACTCTGACACCGCACAGCTCATCAAATAGGGTGAAGGCAGCGGGAGTGAGAAGAGAAAGTAGAGAGCCCTGCAGGGCCAGCTGTGATCCCCCCAGGAGCCCCCCTCCACTTGCAGACTGAGGTTCAGACAACCTTGGATCCATTTGGTGGGTCCTATTTGGGTTCATCTTCTGGTGCTAACAGAAGTGCCGGGGCCCTGTTCCATCCTGAAAATAGAGAGCCCACTTGGAATGTTGGAACTGTGGACTTTCAAAGATGCAAACTGGTATTGTGAGAATAGCTTTGCAGTAGGAACCAGAAGAACTAGGATCAGACCCCATCTCCACACCTTACTCATGGTGGGATCTCAGGCTGGTTACTTAGCCTTTCTGTGCCTCAGCTTCCTCATCTGTAAAATGGGGCTAACTAACAGAATCTCCCCCTTAAGAGAGTTAGGAGAATGAAACGCGATTATCCGTGTAAATCCCAGTATCTGGCACATAAGCAGCGCTCACTATACGTGAGCTATTGCTCTTGTTATCATGAGCCCTCTCTCTCAAGCTTCCCAAAATAACCTCCCCAAGCTCAACTCGCCTCCCTCTCTGGGCCCTCTGAGATTCGATCTACGTAGAAAGCAGAATGTCATAACAAATCTCACTTTCAGTGGGAGATGGCTCTGTGACAGAATTGCTGGCAGCCTGACAGCCTTCTCCAGGGATGACTCACAGGAGGCATCACGGGACAGAAGCCTGAGGCTGGGGTGAGTCACATGACCACGCCTGTCATGTGACTGAACAGCTCATCCCCCTAAGCAGGACTGGAATCCCCCCTCTGACTTCTGGGGTCTTCTCTTTTTCTTTTCAGATAGGAGAGGAAGTAGGAGGTCCAGCAACTGGTCTGAGCCCTGGCCATGCTACTTACAGGTCTGGCTTCCTCTAGGTAGAATGTGGCTGGGCTGTGTTTGACAAAGCCCCTCCAGCCCTCCACTCTCTGTGCAGCCCACCCTTTTCTTCAGCAGGGGAGTGGGGCGGTGGGGGGACAGCCAGGAAAGGAAGAGGAAGAAGCTTTAATGCAGGGTAGTTGCAGATTCCATGCGCTACAGGTATCTTGTGGGCTGTTGCAAGGCCCCCAGAGTGGCCGCACTCCCAGGAGATTGGCCAGTGCCTTCCTGTGCATACCGGCAGCCCACCCTATAGATGCAGCCCAGCCCTGATTGCCAAGTCTGATAGCACTGCATCATGTGACCAAAAGAATCTAGCTACCCGCAGAGAAGCTGCAGACACATGGGGTCTGCCCTTGTACCAGAGAGGAGCCCCCCCTCCCACAGACAGTGGCAGCCAGAAACAGCAGACACAAGCTCAGGCCAGTTCTGCACAGGTGGGGAAACTGAGGCTTGCCGTGGCTCAGTAGAGAGCTAAGGCGCAGTGGGGATCCAGCACTCTCCTGCCTGGTTTTGGCCCAGACCATTGAACCACACTGCCCACCTGGATTCCAGGGCGTTAGAGTTAGTGTAGGTGCTTCAGACCCCCCAGCTCTGCCTCTTACCAGCTGTATGACCGTCGGAAAGTTACTTAATCTCTCTTTGCCTCTGTTTCATCACCTGTAAATGGGGCAAAAATGCTCTCCCTAGAGGTGTGCAAAGAACCTGGCCTGGCAGACAGGTACTAGATAAACTAAATAAACTTTGGCTCTTTCCTTTCCTTTCCTGACCTCCCCTTGTCCCATGTGCTTTCCTCTCCTTCCTCAAAGCTGCTCGAAGCTCAGAAACCCCCACGCCTCTGAGATGGCTCATCCCTTAGCAGCACTGTCTGATAGTGAGGACCTCAGCAATCGCATCTGACAGGGAGGCTGAGCCTGGAAACAGGCAAAGAGACGATCCCTGAATCTTAAGGAAGGCCCATGACTTCCTTCCCTAGGAGAAGGGGATAAGGACCTTGAGGCCCCAGTCCAGAGTCTTCTGATGTAGTAGAGTGTGAAAAATTAATGTTTCTGCTTTCACAAGCTTTGTTTCTTGCTTTTTACTTTCCAAATTAGGCGTAGCTGATAGGAACCAAAGCAATCCTGACAAGAGCGGGAAGAAACGAAGAAGGAATCAAAGGAAACGCTAACCAGAAAAGCACAGAAGCCGGCGTCTGTTGGGGAAGGGACACCCACAGTGGCTTCTGAGGGTGTGCTTGTTACAGTGCTAAGGAGAAGTTGATGCACGATGCTCCAAAGCCCTCGAAAGATGGGGGGCTGGGGCGGGCTGCTGTGGATGGTGGACTATGAGGTTGTCCAAACGAGAAGCACCTGCAATGGGTGTCAGAAGCCAAA
>NW_007732950.1:17795-24872 GCF_000696425.1 Galeopterus variegatus | reverse complement strand
GGATGGTGGACTATGAGGTTGTCCAAACGAGAAGCACCTGCAATGGGTGTCAGAAGCCAAAAGAAGTCCATGGGCTAGTGAGTGGCGCCTGCAGAGCCCCAGCACTCAGGTCCTGCTGTCCCTGGAGAGCTCTAGGGTTCTCAGGGCCTCTCAGACCCAGCCTTCAGCAATGGCATCCATCAGGGAGCCAGGGCAGAAAGTATAAGCCCCATGCCACTATATCCTTAGAGACTTTATTACCTAAGAGAGGAGAGGAGGGATATTTAGGCTCTTAGTCCAGAGAGCTTCCGGTGTGGGGTAGTGTGAAAACATATTTTTTCTGGTTTCACATGTTTTGTTTCTTGTTTTTGTTTTGTTTGCTTTTAATTTCCCAAATCTATGGAATGGTAAGAATGCGTCCATTTAAAAGGCCAGACACTGAGCAGAGAGAATAAGGGCATTTGACCCATTTTGGAATGATTTCATTCAAAAGTGGTTAAACTCAAGGCATGTTTCCACTGAAAGGAGAAAGCCCCTGATATCAGAAACGCTCTCTCTCATTCAGAACATCTTATTCCCTGATCATAGCAAATAAAAAAGATAATACTTTGTGGGGGCTTCTTTGAGGTTGGGTTTACCGAGAATACTAGTTTATAAGAATGCAGAAGTCTTTTTTTTTTTTTTTTTTAATATTTGCATGATGTTCTCCCACACTGGCTTTTGGCCTCCAAAGGGGTGAGGCTGCTTCTGGCTCTTCATACCCCCCATCACCTGGAAGAGGACTGCAGTTTGGCTGTGGGTTCACAGAATGAGCTCTGGGGACAGACAGGGACCCAGCTTGGCCACTGCTTAGCTGTGTGGTCTCAGGCAAAGTACCAAATCCCTTTGCAGCACTGTCACAATCTGTCCCCCAGCCACCCTCTCACCCTCCTCCTGCAAAGCCCAGCTCCTGCTAAAGGGGCTAAAACCACTGGGACTCACTTCCCCACTCCCTCACAATAAGGACATGAACACGTGGCCAGTCTGGCCAATGAGATCCAAGGGACTCTGTTGGGAGTCTCCAGAAGTTTAACAGAGGAAGGGAGAGAGATGGAGGCATGCTTGCTGCCCCTTACTTTCCGAGAACACGGAGGGGGGATCGTGGAGGCTTGGAGCTACTACCAGTACCTGAGGAAGGCTGATCAGAGCCCTGGCCTCACCATGCTGCTGAGGCAACCCCAGAACACTCACTTCCGGATTCCTGTGTGCAGAAAAAGATGATCTGAGGCCCTCGTATGTTGTTTATTACTTGCAGCCAAATGCATCCCCTTTCCAAGCCCTAACGGGCACAGCTGTAGAGTCAGGAGAGGAACTGCACCAGTGTCGGAAGATTGCCAATGCATCAAGGGTGCAGCAGTGCGCATCACACAAAGGATGTCCACCAAATGTGGTCCCTCTCCTTATTAGCCAACCTGAACCTGGAGCCTCCAAACCCAACCATTTCTACGAGGCTGCTAAAGGCAGCTTCCCGGAGCCCAGCCCAGGCACTGAGGCAACAGCCCAGGGGCTGGGATTTAGGAGGAGCCTCACAGCTCAGCAGAGGTGGAGTTTCTGCCTCCAGGCCCAGAATGCCTGGCCCGGGGAGGCCGGGAACAAATGCAGGAGCCATTGGGATGGCAGAGAAAGTGTCAGGGCAGTGAGCTGCAGGGGACATGCCCGTCTGACCTCGCCGCCAGAAAGTGCTGCTGTGGCAAAATGCCAGCCAAGCTTCATTTTCATCCACTGATTTCATTAATAAGATAATGATGAGTCATTTAACTTTGCATCTGAAGAGTGAAGCAAATTACCTGTGTCTATATTGCTTAATGACGGAGGCACTAACAGGACCTTTGCTGCCTGCCGGGATGGAAACTGACCTATTGCAGGAGGCAATTTATGCCCTTGGGTTTGCCACTTGACTGAAGCCATCTATCAGGCCAGGAGTGCCCCCTCCCTTCCTGGCACACACTCCACATTAGCCCGATGTCCTCGGCCGCACTCCCCCCACCACGTCCCTAATGGGTGCAGGCTTTTTTAACTGAATGATCCTGTTACCTTTGTTATTTCCGAGACATGAACCACTGGGCCCCCATTAGCCAACTCTCAAGTATCCAGGTGTGAATTTTCCACGTTGGCTATGTTTCCCCAGAGACATATTAATCCGAGCCAAGCAACATCCTGGACTCCTCCCCATCAGCAAGAAATGCCAACACTGCCATGGCCTGAGCTGAAGACAATGAGAGAAATCAGGACACGGCTGACCACATGTCTTCCAAAGGCCAGCCAGGATCTTTTGAATTTTTCAGTTTCAGGGATGCTAGATACATATATTTTATTTTATTTTATTTTTTCCTTTTTGTCTTTTTTTTACTGACCAGTAACAGGATCACAACCCTCGGTGTCGCGCCCGTATCGGGGACCGGCAATGGGATCGCAACCCTCGGTGTTGCGCCCGCACCGCGCCCAGCCAGTGAGCGGGAACCAGTCTCCACATGGGATCCGAACCCTCAGCGGGAGCGCCACCGTGCTCCCAAGCGGTGCACTCTCCAGTGCGCCACCGGGCTGGCCCATATTTTATTTTAATGAAGATATAATTAAGTATAATTTCCATATAGTAAATGTCACCCTTTGTAAAAGTGATCCCCCATACTGTCCTGCCAGCAAAATAAATGAATAAATAAAAATAAAATAAAAGTGATGGCTTTAAGAGTTTTCACAAATGCATCCGGTTGTGTGGCCACTACCACACTCAACACAGAACAGTTGCATTGCCCCAGAAAGTTCCCTAGTGTCCTTGTGGTGAAGCTCTCCTCTCCTCTGTTTTGGGGGGGGTTTTTTGAGGCCGGCCAGTACCCTGGGCCTTGGTGTTATCAGCACTATGCTCTAACCAATTGAGCTAACTGACCAGCCCTGATCTGTTTCTTTCCCTATAGTTTGGCCTTTTGCAGCATGACCTATACACTGGGTAGCCTCTTAGTCTGGCCTCGTTCACTTAGTCAAGTGCACTTAAGACGTCTCCACGTGGTTTTGTGCACCCAGCAGTTTGTCCCGTTTTCACGCTGTGCAGCATTCCTCTGTATGGACGTACCACAGGTTGTTTACGGGGGCCCCCAAATGCTCAGTAGGTGCCTACCCACCCTGAGCCAGGCACTGAAACTACATTATTTCAATTAATCCTCAGAAAAAAACCCTGAGGTGGGTACTCCATGGTCTCCATTTGAGAGATAAGAACACAGGGCCTGTGAAGTTTGTCAGAATCAGAATGTGCCACACCCAACGAGAAATAGATCAGCACAGCCCCAGGGGCTGAGAAGGGAGGACTTGGGCACACAGGCCTGTGGCAGAACTATCACAGAGATGCTCTGAAGGACACATAAGCTTGTAACTTTCAAACTGTACCTGGCAACGTGAGTCACAAGGACGAGGAACCGGACACACAGGAACACTTGCCTGGCACACTGTCCTCGCTAATGAACTGGCATCAGCTCCTGCAATAAGCCCCTGTAACCATGTTCTCTTTTTTTCAAAACAAATTATGTGTCCTTTTCCTCTGCTTTTAATGGTATCCCTTGCCTCAACCTCTTCGGCTACGCCCATGGTTCCCACAGCCCACATATCCCAGATTTGCGAGTCTCGATTATTGCAGATTAAATTCATTATTCTTTAGAGAGCTTCTGTCTTGGTTTATTATGTAAATTGGCAGGCCACACAGCTAGAAAGAGAAGAGGCTGCTGTGGCAGGGGACAGCCGAGGGCCCCACACAAGGCCACCCGTTCCATCTTCCATTCATTTGCTGAGCAGGCAACTCATGGAGCCCCTCTATGGACAAGGCAGAGTGCTGTGCGCTGGGGTGCAAAGGAAAACCACACGCAGCCCCTGCACCCAAGGGGCTTAGGGGACCCTCCTTCTCCCTGTCTCACAGGGGGACGTGGCTGGGCTTTCTTGCGACTGATGCTGAAGACACCACTGTTGGTGGGTGTGCAGCCCGCACAGGATGGTCCCCCTCGCGAGTGCAGGGAGAGAAAAGACTCAGCCAGCTGCAGGACTCTGGGGAACCGACAGCGCCAGTGTACAGAAGAGGCGGTCAGAGATGTGTTTCCCCAGCACGTCTGTGCTCTGGAAACAATGAAATTGCAGGTTTCACTAGACAGACGTGCCAGCCACTACCTGGAGTAAATACAGTTGTCACTACGCTTGCTGCCCTCCAATGCCAAGTCTTCATCACTTATACTTTGGCCATAAAAATGGAGAGAGGCGAAGGGAGAGGGTGAGGGAGGGGGCAACGGTCCGGGCATCGCTGCTCCAGGCAAGCAGCCCCGAGGCCATCCCATCGGGGGAAGCCGACACCCACTTCCCAGCCTGGCATTATCGCCATGAATAACTGGAGAAGTCCTGGAACAGCACAGTATAAGCAACAATTGGTGGCAGCAGTGGCCTCTGGTCCTGAGCTCTGCCTGGGGGACTTGGGCTCCTGGGATTTCTTGGCCTGGGCTGTAAGAGGAAGTCCCTAATGACAGGGGGTTCAGGGTGGACATGGGGGGGCCTCTGGATCATTCTCTCCTGGGAGGTCCCATGTAGAACAGTCCACAGGGCTTTTGCAAGCCCCTCAAGAAAGGAGCTTTCATATTTGTTCTCTCAGCCCCTAGCCAAGTGCCTGGTTAAATAAGAAGCATTTGAGTAATATTTCATGAAAGAAGTTGGGGGCATGGGGAGATGTAGAACAGTCCACAGGGCTTTTGCAAGCCCCTCAAGAAAGGAGCTTTCATATTTGTTCTGTCAGCCCCTAGCCAAGTGCCTGGTTAAATAAGAAGCATTTGAGTAATATTTCATGAAAGAAGTTGGGGGCATGGGGAGGCGAGGAAAGAAGCCCCTGGAGGTTATCCATTCTCAGTTTCTTATTTAACAGAGAAAAAACTTAATCTCACCCACACGGTGAAAAGCAGGAATCTGGGATTCAAACACTGAGTCCACATTCTGCCACGTCTTAGCTGCACAAGTTACTTTCCTTTTCTGAGACTTGGTTTCCTTGTCTATCTCTCAGGATTTGGGGGAGGATTATACGAGATCATTTTAGACCTTAGCCTAATGCCTGGCAAGGAATGATAACCGCCAATCAAAAATAACTATGGCAGCTGCTATTCTGGGTTTAGCAAAAGAGCCCTTCTGAGTGGATTTGGGACAGTCCAGCCTGGATGCAGGGAAGGCCACACCATGGCCTGGATGCCCTGGTGAGGGTGGACCCTCTTGGAGAGTCCGATTTTGTCCCCACCTGTGCCTCAGGACAGTGGCAGCCCTGCGGTGGTGTGGGTTTGGAGCAGCTCTCCTCGCCTGAGTGTCCACGTGAGTGGCCTCCTGCTCCTGTGCGTCCCACCCTGCCTGTGAGCCGAGGCTGCAGTGGACAGGAGGTGCAGGCTGTATGGTGTTCGTTGGAGCCTATAGCCCCTCCAGCCTGAGCTTGAGAATGGGTAGAGAAGGCCTTTATTAAAATGGATGTCAGAGTTCTGGTCGGCCCTCATCCAGCAGCTGACACTAAATTATTAAACATAGGCAAGGTTGCCAAGGGCTCTACCATTTGCTAACAGATGGCTTGCAACGGAGTCTCTGTGCATCATCTTGATGTTATATCAATGGGGGAATGAGCACAGACCAGGGGATGCAGCCCTGGAGGAGGAAAATCCACAGTGGACCCCCACAGACACTGCCCACCTTGTCCCTTCCAGCTCCTGCCCAGCTTACCCACCCAGCCCCCACTTCTTGCCCCCCTACCCAGGGACTCTCCAAGCCCATTGGGGCCAGCAGCCCTGCCCAGAGCAGCAAGTGTGATAATGAATGTTGCATGAGGGCCTACTTGGTGCCCAGCAATTCCCACGCGTTATTGTATTTAATCTTCACAGCAATTCTGCCAGGGAAGTGTCGCTAATATCCTTTTATGAATGAATAGATGAGGTTCAGAGTGGTTAACCACTCAGTGCTGCATACTTGCTAAGTGACAGAGCCAGGGCCGCAATCCATGTCCCTCTGATATCTACAGCCTGTCCGCAGCCACTCCTCTGCACTGCCTCTGGAGATCCTCGACAGCTCTTCTCAGCCTGTACCCCAATCTGAGAGGGTGTTAGCAGGGCACATAGGAGACTCACTCATGGGGACGTAGGACGTGATGTCCTCCCTGGAGACCCAAAAGAAGGAGAACGGGCAGGAGAAGAGAATGCTGGAAAGAGAAATTAGCCCTCCTGTCGGGACAGCCCCTCCTCATGAGGATGGGAACCTGAGAATGAAAACGTGCCATTTGCCAGCATCCGTCTGCCCCTGTGAGGCAGCTGTCGTGGCCACAGCCTCTACCCCATCCCCTGGTCTCCTAAGTGTCCACCCTGCCCCCTGTCGTTATTATTTATTATAATGGCTGCATTTTATTGAGCACTTACTCTCTGCTGGGCATTAGGGTAAAATATGACCTGATTTAAACCATGACTCAAAAGATCTATCAGAGGAAAGTAGGGTCTGTGAGGGGCTCTGATTGTGGCAACATGTAGGCTGGGACAGGGACAGGACCCTTGGTTTTGTTCATTTTGCAGCTGAACGGAGCTACCTAAGGGTGGAAACCCCAGGCAGCAGCCGCCTGGCTTCCAGCTCTTCCAGAGCCCAAGCGTCCATTCTAGCAGAGGGACTTAGCTGTACATCCTCACATGCAGTCTCTCCTGGGGACACTGCAGCTCCAAAGCTCTTAGAAGGGTGCACATGGTGACCCTGGCCCCTCCTTCTGACCCAGGGCCTCATGGGTGAGGAGAAGACCACCAGGTACCTGCCAGAAGATGCCTCTACTCCCCGCCCCCGTCTCCACCTCTCTCAGTTAAAATCCATTTCTCTGTGGAACTCTCTGGCTCTAGAGAACCAGCATACAAACTCCCTGGGCAGGAATTCTCCCAAAATGGTTTTCTGGGTTCCCTGTCCTCCCCACCTCTGTGCTGGTCGTCTCACTGGAAACTCACACCCTCCTCTGTGCTGGTCATCTCACTGGAAACTCACACCCCACCTCTGTGCTGGTCGTCTCACTGGAAACTCACACCCCACCTCTGTGCTGGT
>NW_007732950.1:13867-16848 GCF_000696425.1 Galeopterus variegatus | reverse complement strand
TGTGCAGGTCGTCTCACTTGAAACTCACATCCCACCTCAGTGCTGGTCGTCTCACTGGAAACTCACACCCACCTCTGTGCAGGTCGTCTCACTGGAAACTCACACCCTCTTCTGTGCTGGTCGTCTCAATGGAAACTCACATCCTCCTCTGTGCAGGTCGTCTCACTGGAAACTCACACCCTCCTCTGTGCTGGTCGTCTCACTGCAAACTCACACCCCACCTCTGTGCAGGTCGTCTCACTGGAAACTCACATCCTCCTCTGTGCTGGTCGTCTCACTGGAAACTCACACCCTCCTCTGTGCTGGTCGTCTCAATGGAAACTCACATCCTCCTCTGTGGAGGTTGTCTCACTGGAAACTCACACCCTCCTCTGTGCTGGTCGTCTCAATGGAAACTCACATCCTCCTCTGTGGAGGTTGTCTCACTGGAAACTCACACCCTCCTCTGTGCTGGTCGTCTCACTGGAAACTCACACCCTCCTCTGTGGAGGTCGTCTCACTGGAAACTCACACCCAACTCTGGGCTGGTCGTCTCACTGGAAACTCACACCTTCCTCTCTGCAGGTCGTCTCACTTGAAACTCACATCCCACCTCAGTGCTGGTGCTCTCACTGGAAACTCACACCCTCCTCTGTGCTGGTCCTCTCACTGGAAACTCACACCCCACCTCTGTGCAGGTCGTCTCACTGGAAACTCACACCCACATCTGTGCTGGTTGTCTCACTGGAAACTCACACCCTCCTCTGTGCAGGTCGTCTCACTGGAAACTCACACCCTCCTCTGTGCAGGTCGTCTCACTGGAAACTCACACCCTCCTCTGTGCAGGTCGTCTCACTGGAAACTCACACCCTCCTCTGTGCAGGTCGTCTCACTGGAAACTCACACCCTCCTCTGTGCAGGTCGTCTCACTGGAAACTCACACCCTCCTCTGTGCAGGTCGTCTCACTGGAAACTCACACCCTCCTCTGTGCAGGTCGTCTCACTGGAAACTCACACCCTCCTCTGTGCAGGTCGTCTCACTGGAAACTCACACCCTCCTCTGTGCAGGTCGTCTCACTGGAAACTCACACCCTCCTCTGTGCAGGTCGTCTCACTGGAAACTCACACCCTCCTCTGTGCAGGTCGTCTCACTGGAAACTCACACCCTCCTCTGTGCAGGTCGTCTCACTGGAAACTCACACCCTCCTCTGTGCAGGTCGTCTCACTGGAAACTCACACCCTCCTCTGTGCAGGTCGTCTCACTGGAAACTCACACCCTCCTCTGTGCAGGTCGTCTCACTGGAAACTCACACCCTCCTCTGTGCAGGTCGTCTCACTGGAAACTCACACCCTCCTCTGTGCAGGTCGTCTCACTGGAAAGTATTACTGAGATGATTAGTGGCATCAAATGACTTCTGAAAAATGATTATGTGCCATTAAAAGCATTAGTCTGTCTGAAACCAGCACAAACAAATGGCCATGCAAGGATGAGTCATTAGTTGGGGAGGCCGAGTGATGCGACGAGCCACCATTGCGCCAGGCAATTAGCACTCCAGCAGGTTGGGGAAGCTGAGGCTGGCTGAGCCCAGAGCCCCACCGGGCTGCCCCTGAGGGGGCAAAGGGCCTGCAGGATTTAACATCTCCTGGGGAAGCCTAGGAGGGAGGGGCTGAGGGTTTGGTTTGCTAAGATGTCCTTGCCCTCCCCATAGCTAATGGCGGAGACACCACAGCCATGTCCAGTATGGGAAGGAGGCTGATACTCCTGCAGGTTACTGGAAACAAGATATGGGGAGAAAGAGGGGGGCAGGGCCAGGACTTAACCACAGAGGTGTAGGTGTGCAGGTAGAACTCCACGGCAGAGGCCCCTGGGGGAAATTTTTTAATTGACTCCAGGAAATAAAAAAAAAAAAAAAAAAAAAATTGGCTTGAGAATCAACAATGTAATTTACAATGACAAGAACATTTAGAGAAGCTATAATTTGGGAGATTAAAAAACATTTTTTGAACATATACCAACAAAACTTTTTTGATGTGACAGCAGTAGAAAGAAATACTCATAAGTAAAAAGGGTCGTCATTTTCCAGTTTTTTAAAGTAGCTGAGCTCCAACACCCGCCCCTGGGGTACACACAGTGTTCCAGGTTGAAGTTCACTTACAGGGAACCCCCTGGGTTTTGAAGAGACATAAGAACTGGGCTCCCCTGTCACCCCTCATCATCCATCTCCATGTATGTGGGGGCTACACCCCTGGAGGGGCCACCCACAGCATGCTGGGCAGTTCTGGAAGTAGTGACCACCCCCCCACCCCGGCTCTGTCTCTTCCCCCGTCTCCTTTCTTTCTTTCCATCTATTCATACATTCAACAGCATGTGTGGACAGCCTGCTCCATGCCTGGCATTCAGATGGTCACAGATGTGCCAGACACAGCCCAGCACTAACCAGCCCTGCCCTCCCGGAGTACACAGTCCCATCAGGGAGCCAGTAACGAGGAAAGCNCTCCTCTGTGCAGGTCGTCTCACTGGAAACTCACCCCCCACCTCTGTGCTGGTCGTCTCACTGGAAACTCACATTCCACCTCTGTGCAGGTCGTCTCACTGGAAACTCACACCCCACCTCTGTGCTGGTCGTCTCACTGGAAACTCACATCCCACCTCTGTGCAGGTCGTCTCACTGGAAACTCACACCCCACCTCTGTGCTGGTCGTCTCACTGGAAACTCACACCCTCCTCTGTGGAGGTCGTCTCACTTGAAACTCACATCCCACCTCTGTGCAGGTCGTCTCACTGGAAACTCACACTCCACCTCTGTGCTGGTCGTCTCACTGGAAACTCCCATCCCACCTCTGTGCAGGTCGTCTCACTGGAAACTCACATCCCACCTCTGTGCAGGTCGTCTCACTGGAAACTCACACCCTCCTCTGTGCTGGTCGTCTCACTGGAAACTCCCATCCCACCTCTGTGCAGGTCATCTCACTGGAAACTCACACCCCTCCTCTGTGCAGGG
>NW_007732950.1:8144-12867 GCF_000696425.1 Galeopterus variegatus | reverse complement strand
CACACCCTCCTCTGTGCTGGTCGTCTCACTGGAAACTCCCATCCCACCTCTGTGCAGGTCATCTCACTGGAAACTCACACCCCTCCTCTGTGCAGGGCGTCTCACTGGAAACTCACACCCTCCTCTGTGCAGGTCGTCTCACTGGAAACTCACATCCCACCTCTGTGCTGGTCGTCTCACTGGAAACTCACACCCTCCTCTGTGCTGGTCCTGTCACTAGAAACTCACATCCCACCCAAGCAAAAGGAATCCCAGCCATGCCCTCGGGGAAGAGGAGGCTTCCCAAGACCGGCCTCCTTCCCTCTCCTGCACCTGCCACCAGCCTTTCCATCCCAAATTATTTTTAACGTGGGCCCCACTGCCCTTCCAAACCCCCAAGGAGGAAAAAAATCTTCAAGGCAGTTGTTTATTAACAGCACTTGGTGGCATTAGCAGCTGAGGACGTGGTAAAATATAGATCGGAGTGGGGGGAAAGCCAGGAATCACAGCGCCATTTGTCCTGTTCGGAGTGTCATTATGCGTTCCATCGCGTGTATTACTGAGATGATTAGTGGCATCAAATGACTTCTGAAAAATGATTATGTGCCATTAAANTGGAAACTCACACCCTCCTCTGTGCTGGTCGTCTCACTGGAAACTCACACCGTCCTCTGTGGTGGTCGTCTCACTGGAAACTCACACCCCATCTCTGTGCAGGTCGTCTCACTGGAAACTCACACCCTCCTCTGTGCTGGTCGTCTCACTGGAAACTCACATCCCACCTCTGTGCTGGTCCTCTCACTGGAAACTCACATCCCACCCAAGCAAAAGGAATCCCAGCCATGCCCGAGGGGAAGAGGAGGCTTCCCAAGACCCGCCTCCTTCCCTCTCCTGCACCTGCCACCAGCCTTTCCATCCCAAATTATTATTTTATTTTTATTTTTTTTTCCTTTTTGTCCTTTTTTCGTGACCAGCAACAGATCGCAACCCTCAGCGTCGCGCCCGCACCGGACTGGGACCGGCTCACTGGAAACTCACATCCCACCTCTGTGTTGGTAGTCTCACTGGAAACTCACATCCCACCTCTGTGTTGGTAGTCTCACTGGAAACTCACATCCCACCTCTGTGTTGGTAGTCTCACTGGAAACTCACATCCCACCTCTGTGTTGGTAGTCTCACTGGAAACTCACATCCCACCTCTGTGTTGGTAGTCTCACTGGAAACTCACATCCCACCTCTGTGTTGGTAGTCTCACTGGAAACTCACATCCCACCCAAGCAAAAGGAATCCTAGCCATGCCTGCAGGGAAGAGGAGGCTTCCCAAGACCCGCCTCCTTCCCTCTCCTGCACCTGCCACCAGCCTTTCCATCCCAAATTATTATTTTATTTTATTTTTTTTCCTTTTTGTCCTTTTTTCGTGACCGGCAACAGATCGCAACCCTCAGCGTCGCGCCCGCACCGGACCGGGACCGGCAACAGGATCGCAACCCTCGGTGCTGCGCCCGCACCTCGCTCAGCCAGTGAGCGGCCGGTCTGTATGCGGGATCCGAACCCTCGGCGGGAGCGCCGCCACGCTCCCAAGCAGCACAATGTAGCAGTGTGCCACCGGGCCGGCCCCCAAATTATTTTTAACGTGGGCCCCACTGCCCTTCCAAACCCCCAAGGAAGAAAAAAATCCTCAAGGCAGTTGCTTATTAACAGCACTTGATGGCATTAGCAGCCGAGGACGTGGTAAAATATAGATTGGAGGGGGGGGGGAAAGCCAGGAATCGCAGCGCCATTTGTCCTGTTCCGAGTGTCATTATGCGTTCCATCGCGCGTATTACTGAGATGATTAGTGGCATCAAATGACTTCTGAAAAATGATTATGTGCCATTAAAAGCATTAGTCTGTCTGAAACCAGCACAAACAAATGGCCATGCAAGGATGAGTCATTAGTTGGGGAGGCCGAGTGATGTGACGAGCCACCCTTGCGCCAGGCAATTAGCACTCCAGCAGGTTGGGGAAGCTGAGGCTGGCTGAGCCCAGAGCCCCGCCGGGTTGCCCCTGAGGGGGCAAAGGGCCTGCAGGATTTAACATCTCCTGGGGAAGGTTAGGAGGGAGAGGCTGAGGGTTTGGTTTGCTAAGATGTCCTTGCCCTCCCTATAGCTAATGGCGGAGACACCACAGCCATGTCCAGTATGGGAATGAGGCTGATACTCCTGCAGGTTACTGGAAACAAGATATGGGGAGAAAGAGGTGGGCAGGGCCAGGACTAAACCACAGAGGTGTAGGTGTGCAGGTAGAACTCCACGGCAGAGGCCCCTGGGGGGAATTTTTTAATTCACTCCAGGAAAAAAAAAAAAAAAGAAATTGGCTTGAGAATCAACAATGTAATTTCCAATGACAAGAACATTTAGAGAAGGTATAATTTGGGAGATTAAAAAACATTTTTTGAACATATACCAACAAAACTTTTTTGATGTGACAGCAGTAGAAAGAAATATTCATAAGTAAAAAGGGTCGTCATTTTCCAGTTTTTTAAAGTAGCTGAGCTCCAACGCCCGCCCCTGGGGTACACACAGTGTTCCAGGTTGAAGTTCACTTACAGGGAACCCCCTGGGTTTTGAAGAGACATAAGAACTGGGCTCCCCTGTCACCCCTCATCATCCATCTCCATGTATGTGGGGGCTACACCCCTGGAGGGGCCACCCACAGAATGCTGGGCAGTTCTGGAAGTAGTGAGCACCACCCCCACCCCGGCTCTGTCTCTTCCCCCGTCTCCTTTCTTTCTTTCCATCTGTTCATACATTCAAAAGCATGTGTGGACAGCCTGCTCCATGCCTGGCCTTCAGATGGTCACAGATGTGCCAGACACAGCCCAGCACTAACCAGCCCTGCCCTCCCAGAGTACACAGTCCCATCAGGGAGCCAGTAACGAGGAAAGTGCACTTCATTTCCATGCACTGGGCACTGCCCTGCATTCCATGTTTTATCTCACGTACCCTCACCTGTGAGACAGGTTCAATTATTATCTGCATTTCACAGATGAGAAAGCAGACCTAGAGAAGTTACACGCCTCTGGGGCTCAGTGCTGATCCTGAAGACCTCCGAGCTACAGGAACCCAGGCAGGGGCTCACCTGGTTCCCTGTGGCCACTGCATAACACTATACAAACCTCCCTTCAGCAAGGCACCGAGAGAACCAGTGATCCATCCAAAGTCCTGCTGAGATTCTGGAGTTGCATTCCAGTGCTGGGCCAGGGGCCCTGCAGACTCTGATAATCAACCCCCCATTGCTGTAGAGGGGCCATGGTATGGTCTCAGTCACAGGGATTCAAAGTGTCCTTGGCTGTTCCTGGTGGAGAGATCCTGGGATCCCTGGTGAGGGCGAGCCAGGATGTTGTTGAGTGCTGTTTTGTTTCCTAGTTTTGGATAGAGTCTCTAGAGACCATCGGGGGCCAAAGCTCAGCTGCGCTGACCCCAAGCCAGTGGTTCTCAGCCCAGGTGTGAGAATGTCCTGGGAAGCTTTTAAAAAATAGCAATGCCCAGGTCCCAGCCCCACCAGAGATGAGAACCGCAGCTCTAGCCCAGCCCGGCCTGTTGCAGATAAGGAAACTGAGGCTTGCAGAGGGGCAGTGGCCAGCCCAGGGTCAAACAGCTGCAGGGGCAAAAAAGGCCAGGAGCCAAATGCCTCCAACGAGCAGCCTCCCATCCTCCTGCCTTCCCTCTCTCATGCAAATCCGAAATGCACTTGCTCCACCTGCCACTCTGAGGCAGCTTAAGCTGGAGGCTGTCAGCACTGACTGGCACCTGTCACAACCCTGGCTGTTCTGAGTGCCTCTGAGGCCCAGCCTCACGATAACTTCATCTGTTGTTGCCACCGCCTTTCCATCTCCAAAGCCAGGAGCATCCCCCTTCTCAAAAAGGTGGCTGATATCCAAAAGCCCTTCATCTCTCCCTTCCCTCCAGGCCTCACTCGTGGGACAACCAGCTTGTTCTGCTGAAGCCCAGACACATTGTTCTTCATCTTTACCGAACAAACCAGCTTGTTCTGCTGAAGCCCAGACACACTGTTCTTCATCTTTACCGAACGTGGCTTTGCAGTTCCTATTGCTTTGAGGGGATGGCTGTGATGGCAGCTTGGAAGTGCTGGGCTGAAAGTGTTTTTTCCCACTCCTCACCTCATTCTATTCGAGAAACATGACATCTCTTCCCTCCACTTTTTTATTTTCTTCCTTTTTCGTGCTAAGACAGAGAGCAAAGTGATAGTTGATGAGGGCTGTTTGTGTCTCAGCTACAACAGGTCATGAATGCTTGTGAGGTAAATCTGCCAAAGTCCAAGTCCAGCTGGTACAAAAGACTAAAAGTAGCAAGACTCATTTGTATGAGTCCTGCTTCCAGGCCTGACTGCCCTTTATCGACTTTTTCTCGGCACTCAAAAAAATAGTAAAACTCTTAACAGCCTGGAAGTGCTTCAAGATGTCTAACTTCAGTCTCTCCTGCTGTGGCTCAGTCTTTTTGAGTCAAACCAATTCCCATCCTCTCTGCAAACACTAATGATGCAGAAGAATGTTACAACAGTCTCTCTTCTGGCAACATCTAGCCAGCAGCAGCCCCGTACTTGGTTTGGGCCATTGATTTCAAGTCCTGCCATCTAGGAAATGCTGAGACAGCCTCTGGGAGACCCAGCAGCTCAAAGCCGTCTGTAAACATGGTGCTGTTATCTCCTAGTTTAGAAAACTTTCCTCGGGAACAGCCTAAGG
>NW_007732950.1:5006-5316 GCF_000696425.1 Galeopterus variegatus | reverse complement strand
CCCAGGGAGCAAAAGGCAAAAGCCCTAAGCCATCAGCTCCTGACCCCCATGGGTCAGGGGTGTCTCCACTGGTATGAACTCCCCCATGCTTCCAGGTTGTGTGTGTGTGACCCCAGAGCAGGTTCCTGTGACAGCTCACATCATGTCATCAGAAAGCCCCAGAGCAGGACACAAGGGCTGCCCTAGATGGGACAGGTGCTGACAGAGAAGATCAAGGGCTGCTCAGAACTGGTTGCTGCCTCAGTGTCTGGAGAAAGAGGTCCCCAGAGGATTGAAGTGATGTCCTAGACATGTCTGACACAAGCCCCTC
>NW_007732950.1:2328-2927 GCF_000696425.1 Galeopterus variegatus | reverse complement strand
GTGGGAGGCTGTGAGAACCACCCTGTTTGTCTCTTTCCAGAAGAAGAAGTTGCACATGGGGGCCTGGCCCGCTTCTGAGAGGCCATCCTGACCAACCGACCAACCGAGGGCAGCGGCATTGCTGAGAGGTGGAGGCGGTAAGGGCCCACTTCCAAGAGCAGCAGCTGGTGGGTTGCCATGGGTTCGGCCATCCTAGCTGACAGGGAGTGGTTGCCTTGGGGATGCTGGAAGATGCAGCCTTTCTGGCCAGCCCAGGTGAGCAAAGGAAGAATACTGGGCGGGGGGGGGGGTGCGTTAGAGGAGAATCACTGAGCCACGTGGAGTGGCCGCAGAATCGCTCACACAGCTGCTTTACTGTCTGTAAGAGACGCACTCTGTCTCCACCAGCACCCACCAGAACTGCCAGCAGGGCAGTGAGGGGCACAAGCAAGTGCTTTACTGCAACCCCTTACATTAATCTCCATCCAATCCAGTATGTGGGTTTCAGTCACTTGGAGGCTGCACAGATGACCCAGGTAAGTGCAGACCTTGAGATTCGCACCATGATTGGGTTGGACATGGGTTGGGGAGGGTCACGCCTGGCTGTGTCCTTGAGTCAG
>NW_007732950.1:0-387 GCF_000696425.1 Galeopterus variegatus | reverse complement strand
CCCTGGAAACAAGCCGACCCACCCACATTCCCCCCTCTTCTCCTCCTGAACTGTCCCCCTCCCTCATCCTGACAAGGGCTAACCAAGCTCTTTCCATGTCAACATAATCTTGCCACACTGAAATTTCCCTGTCTGCAGCTTTTTCCCAAGTTGATTGCACTTTGAATTGGATGTACTCAATGACAGCTACAGAGACCCTTAGAGCACAGGTCAGCGATGGGAGCTCTACCCAGGAAGGTCTCCTCTCATCTCTGGTCCCATCCACATGAGCCTTAGAGGGTGCATCCTGCCTGTTGTCCTTTCTATTTCAACACCTTTGATACCACTACTGGCTGCTGGGACCAATAACCAGGGCTACATTCAACAGCAGCAACCCCACCGTCACCC
>NW_007732949.1:89756-121368 GCF_000696425.1 Galeopterus variegatus | reverse complement strand
GGGCCATAATAATCATATACAGTGTATATTGACAAAATAAAAAAAAAAATAAATAAATAAAACCAGTGATAAAATCAAATGACTGTCTTCTCTCATCTTCTTCTGGATAATGTTTTTAAGCAACTGTCACATGGCAGACTGAAATGAGGCACTTTGTGCCCCTTGTGTTTAGCAAAGGATCGGTGGGCAGGAAAAATATAAGGATGCACTGAAACATAACAAAGATTTGCAGCAGTGCTGTAGACTTTTAGGAAGAAATGATGGATTATTGGCCCATTGATGGCATAGTTAAACTATTAATTCAATCATTATTTATTGAGTGCATAGTGCTTACATAACACCATGAGATACAAAGAGTAAACTATAGGTTTCCTGCCCCCAAGGAGAATATATCTAAGAGTGAATTAGTCTGATCAAAGATATTGTGTTATCTGTAAAACAAATGAACTGAAGTGGGAACAATGACAGAGGCTGTGAGCAGCTGTCACATAATTGAGCCAGAGGAAAGGATATTCATGTACTCATCTCAGAAAGGACTTGGGTCACACATAACTACTTGACTACGTGTAGGAACATGGCTCACAGCTGGATTTTAAGGGCAATTATGCAACTATGACAATACTAAGCAAGATCTGATTTCCCTTTAGACTTGAGTCCTGCAAAATCGGAATGTGTTATCTATCTTCTTTCACAGCAATACTTAATGATGTGTCTGTGCAACAACCGAACAATCCTTTAAGCGAGAAAGTGAGTGACAGTCATTGACACAATTTTCTGGGAATTAATTTTCTGCAGTTCCCCAGTGAGCACATGCATTTTATACTTCAAGATTATTGTTGCAGATGAAAGAAATGTAGAATGAAACGGGGCTATATTCAATACATGTTTAACATAAGGCTTTATACTTGCAGGGGAAAAAATGTTCATATTTCTTCCAAAGAAGGTTATTTAGAGGCTAAAGTTGCTGGTGATGAAACATTAAATGTTTGAGTACTAACACACCTTGAGATTGTTTAATAGTGTTATATTCTGAGGCCATTGCTTCAGGTGTCTGACGTACAGTTATTTCCAATGTTCCTCTTCTGGAAGATGGTGCTCATGGGAAGAATAAAAAGGACTAGGAAATGAGATTTTTTTTAAAAAAAAGCAGTTTCTTTAAAGTCACTCACAGTTTACGCTCTGAAAGATTGCTTTAGAGGAATCAACAGGATTATGTATGCTAAATTGGATCTAAATGCAAGTTTGCTATTAACACGTTTCCTATTAACAAGTTTGCTATTAACAAGTTTGCTTCTAAAATCAGACCACCAGATTGGTTTTAAATCCTGGTTCTGACACTTATTAGCTGTGTGATCTTGTTATTTTGCCTTCCTGATAGAGTTTGGGTGTATCGTCCCTGCAAAGCTCAGGCCAAATCTGATCCCCAATGTGGCAGCTTAGAGAGCTATTTGGGTCATAGGGGTGGATTCCTCATGAATAGGTTAACACTCTCCTGGGGGGTGGGAGGTAGTAAGTGAGTTCTTGCTCTATTAGTTCCCACAGAGCTGGTTCTTTGAAAGAACTCTGGCACCTCCACCCCTGCTTGCTTCCACTTTCTATGTGATCTGCTTGTACCTGTGGGCTGCCCGATGGCTTTCTGCCATGAATAGAAGTAGCCTGAGGCCCATGCCAGAGGCAGCTATCCCAGAATCCTGAGCCAAATAAACCTCTTTTCTTTATAAATTACCCAGTTTCAGGTATTCTGTTATAAGCAACAGAAATGTACTTATACAGAAAATTGGTACTGGGGAGTTGGGTGTTGCTACACAGATACATAAAAATGTGGAAGCAGCTTTGAAACTGGGTAATGGACAAAGGCTGGAGGAGTTTGGAGGACTCTGAAGAAGACAAAACGATGAGGGAAAGTTTGGAACGTCTTACAGACTGGTTAAATGATTATGACCAGAATACTGACAGAAATGTGGATAGTAAGTAAAGGCCATGATGATGAGGTCTCAGATAGAAGGAGGAACTTGCTGGGAATTGGACAAAAGATCACCCTTGATACACCATAGCAAGGAAATTGGCAGCATTGTGTCCATGCTCTAGGACTTTGTGGGAGGTAGAACTTAAGTATTGTGAACGAGAGTACTTGGTGGAAGAAATTTCTAAGCAGCAAAGCATTCAGACAGCTGTATAGCTACTTGCAAAAGCATACACTCTGTTATGGCAGCAAAGGCATAACGTAAAGGTAAAATTTATAATTAAAAGGAAAGCAGATCATAAAGATTTGGAAAATTTGTAGCCCAGCCATGTGGTAGAGAATGAGAGAGCATTTTCAGGAGACAAATCTAAAGGTGCAGCAGATAGACTGGTTGCTAAAGACATTAGCATGGCTATGAGGTAGCCAAGTGACAATGAGAGAAAGGCTCTGAGGCATTTAAAAAGTCTCAAAGGGCACTCCTCCCATCACAGACCCAGAGGCCTAGGAAGACTGAATTGTTTCTGGGGACAGACCCGGGGCGCTGCTGTCTTATGCTGCCTTGGGGTGCTGTTCTCTGCATCTGGGCCACTCTGTCTGCAGTAGCCTTGCCTCAAGCTGTCCCAAGTGCAGTTCGAATTGAAGCCCCGGAGACTGCAAGCTGGAAACCCTGGCAGCATCCACATGGTGTTAAGTCTGCAGGCTAGAAGAACCAGAACATGAGAGTAGTGGGTGTGGCAGCCTCCACTCAGATATCAGAGGATATATGGAAAAGCCTGGAAGCCCAGGCAGAGACCTGCCATGGGGGAGGAGCCACCACAGAGGGCATCTGCTAGAGCAATGCAGAGCAGAAATGTGGGGTTGGAGCCTCCACAGAGAGCCCCCACCAGGGCAATGTCTAGTAGAGCCAAGGGAGCAGGGCTGCCTGAGGCTTTGGGGGTCCAAATTCCCCACTGTGCCCAGGATGCAGGACTTGGAGTAAAAGGAGATTATTTTGGAGTTTTAAGATTTAATGTCTGCACTGCTGGGTTTCAGACTTGTTTGGGGCCCATTCCTCCTTCCTTATGGCCTATTCCTCCCTTTTGGAATAGAAATGTGTACCCAATGTCTGTTCCACCATTGTATCATGGAATTAGATAAATTTGCTTTTGATGTTTACAGGTGCACAGCTAGAAGTCTTACCTTTAGTCTCAAATGAGACTTTGGACTTTGGACTTTTAAATTAATGTTGGAACAAGGTAAGACTTTTGGGACTATTGGGATGGAATGATTGTACTTTGTGAGAGGAACATGAGTTTTGGGGGAGCCAGGAGTGAAATGATAGAGTTAGGATATGTTGTGCCTCCAAAGATCATCTGATCCCCAATGTGGCAATGTTGAGAGCTGTTTGGGACATAGGGGGTGGATCCCTTATGAATAGATTAATAAATACCCTCCCTTGGGATAGGGAGTAGTGAAAGAGTTCTTGCTCTATTAGTTCCCACTAGAGTTGGTTGTTTAAAAGGACCCTGGCACCTCCCCACCCCTTGCTTCCTCTCACCATGTGATCTTGCACCTGCTGGCCATCCTGCTGCTTTTAGCCATGAGTAGAAGCAGCCTGAGGCCCATGCCAGATGCATCTGTCTCAGAATCATGAGCCAAATAAACCTCTTTTCCTTATAAATTACCCAGCCTCTGGTGTTCTGTTATAGCAACACAAAAACAGACTAATATGCTCTCTGTGCCTTATCTTAACTTTATGAGGTATCTTCCTCATAAAGTTGTTGTGAGGATTAAATAAATGTATAATAATTGAAGTTCTATATCCAGTACATGTTTAACATGTGTTAGAAATAGTCCTGAGTATTCCCGACTTAGAGCAAGTGCTCAAAAGTGCTTGTGGTTGTGATTGTCATTATCTCAAACCTTAGCCATTTGCTATTGCATCATACTGAGGTCCACCAAGCTTCATGTCTGCCAGTGACTGCTTTATTTTGTGACGCCAGAAACATTTTTAGTGGCCATGGAGTGATTATGGTCCCTTATGTGAAGGCCTAGGCTAATTCCCAAGACCCGTTTCTTTCCCAAATGCTACACATTGGATACATTTCTCTTTATTTACTTTGCATGTAATTTATTCCCTATTTCCAAAAAGGACTCAAAGTGTTGATATGAGGTCTGAGTCCTCCAGCTGCACTGGCTTTTCCTGGGGGATCTTTTCACTGTTGTATACAGAGACTTCATTGTTCTCTGCTACCTCATAGCTCAACAAATGTGACACAGTCATTTTCTTGTTGGAGGCAAATCTGTGGCGGGTTTACTGAGTGAGGAATTTTTGTTGAAAAATCTAATACAAGGTCTAAAGGATCTTCCTTCACCTCACCCAGGTTGTAGCTGAACTGATGTCAGAGTGTTCTGATACGAGAACTACCTCCCATCCCATCAGGCCTGTAAATATTTTCTTAGCAGCTGCTATGTGCAAGGTAAAAAATATTAGATTACCACTGTAGTTTACCTTCAGAATGTCTATTTCCAAAAAAAAAGCATGGCATGTCAAATTTTCTCATTGTCAGACACCAGAATAGATCCAACAAAAACTTTCTGAGAAAACAAAACAAAACAAAAATTTGAGAAGAAGGTGAATTTCTCTCAGTCTCCTGGTACAAATTATTCAAGTGTATCAGAGCACCAAGAATAGGGCAGCCTGAGAAAGGGGAAGGAAAATGTGGTGCCTGGCCACGCTATCACGAGGCCGTGTGGACGCAGGGAATACGGCTGCCTTCCAGCCTTTGCCCCTTGCTCTGTGGCTTCTGTCAGCTTTACACCTGCCAGGAGGAGACTGAGGGCTAAGCCATGCCCTCCAGTCTGTCCTCTGTCTCCACCCCAGTTCCTGGGGAATCCAGTGCTTTCAGACTTGTTCTTCTCCAGTCATTCCAAACCTCATTAGGCCTGTCACTCTGTTGTCTTCACTCTCTGACAGTCACAAGAGAAAAGAACAGTGTCGCTCACACTGGCTACCTTACAGTCACTTCAGTTCCAGGTGAGGCATGTGTCCCTGTGTTTGTGTGAGCTGGAAGACGTAAGGATCGATATTTAGTTAGGGAACAAGACGAGTGACTCTGATGCTGCTTCTAACAAAATCTAGGCACCTTAGCTCTTAGGTTTTATTGCTGTTTTTGTTGTTCCTCTAAATAAGCCAGGACATTAAACATTGACCAGATTTAAAAAATACATTTATGTATTTATTTTATGTATATTTATTATATATAACAAATATAAATATAAAACCATCTTATTTCTATATCATATATAAACATATGATATATATATATATATATATACACACATATGTATGAAATGATGAAATACAGTTTATCTATTATTCTACTGACGGGCCAATTTGGTTGTTTCTAGTGAGAAGTATTAAAGAGATGTATAGATGAACTAAACTATACAAGCATGTATGGGTTAAAACATTTCACCATCAGGATATAGAAATAGGAAGGAAGGGGAGAGCTGTATGAGGTACTTCCAAAAGTTCGTGGAAAAATAAAATTGGAAGATAACATGAATCTTTCCATGAACTTTTTGAAGTACCCTTATATCTTTATCTGATTTCCTTAAAAAACACTTTATAAATTATAGCATTGTGTAAGTGTTAGTTATCTTGAGAGAGAAAAGTAATATCTTCCCAACAGTGTGGAGGGCATGCGAGTGTGTGTGTGAAGACACACCTTGGTCTGTATTTCAGTGTTTACCCTAGAGTATTCTCTTCAGAAGCCATGAAGCCAGGGCTTTGGGTCATGCCCTGCAACACCTTTCCTTCTCTGGCCAAGGGGAGACTTTCTCATTGTCAGACCCACCCAGGCACAGCCTTAAGGCTTTCAATTACCAGGAGGTCTAGTATCAAGGACCTTCTGCTGTGGCAAGGAATTCAAAGGGACTGTCACACCATGTAATTTAAAATCAGAACTCTCCTAGGAAATCCAGGGCACAGAGAGCAGAAAAGGCTGGGAAGTGCTGTTCTAGATTACCTCCAGCCACCAAAGTTGGGGAGGAAATGTACCTGTCATGTGTCTTCTCAGCATAAAGTTTTTCCCTGATAGTGCTTCAGTCACTGTGCATTGATGATTCCGTGTGGCATCATGTGCCAATAGCCTCTTTTCTGGCTCATTCATTTTGCTATGACAGTTGGCTTGTGATATGGATATTATTTTATACAGGTACATTACATTACCTTTTGTTGTTTAGAACTAATAGATCTGACTATATTTAGCTTTATAATTAACTGGAGAAGGACAGAATGCAAACATGAAACAGCAGAGGTGTATGGGAGCAAGATTTAGGGAGAAATAACGGGAAGAGAGCTGGACTAGGAGTCCCAAGGTTTGGGTTTGAGTCCTGCTGTCTAGGCTCCCATCTGCTGGGGCTAGTCCAGGGATATCTGAGGCCCTTTCCTCTGCTTGGTTCATTCCCCGAAGTTCCTGCCTGTCTCTTCTCTATTGTCTGGTCAGGGCACAGGTTGACTGTCTTCTCTTGATTCCTTCTAATTTTTCCAGGCCAGTCAGGGTCAATTTTGTTTATTTATTTATTTATTTAATCTTATCCTTTTTCAGGGCTGCCAAATAGGGGAGGTAAATCAACACTTACTGAGAGTTTTTTATTTGCCAGGAACTTGATCTAAATCATATCGCTGAATCCCTTGCAACAACCCTGAGTTGGGATTGATTATTTCCATCATTTTTCATATTTTTATTATTTTATTTCATGTAGGAGGAAACTGAGCATAAGACATGTTAAAATATTTGGCCAGGACCACATGGTTAATATTGGCAAACCTACATCTCTCTGAGCCCAGAATCTCTGATCTTCCCATTCCAGAGCACGGCCTCTCCTTGAGAGTGTGCTGCCTCATGGGTCTCCATTGCTTTAAAGAATTCACTGTCCACGCTCAGGTAGACAGCTCTGGCTCTCTTTCCAATCTCTCCAAAATGACTGTGGGGTCCCTTCATCTGTAGAGATCAGGGTTCTAAACCTTTTATAGATCACAGTGGCAGTAAATCTGATGAAAGTTGCACATGCCCTCTTAAGAATTCATGTGTACATGCATGCACGTGTGCACACACACACACACACTTTTGCACATGTTTCAGGAGATTTGAGGGCCTCTCAGGCCTCACTCTGAACCCCTGTTAGATTGCTTGATCTGGAAGGTTACTTATCACTGATCAGGGGCTGGGAAAATGTCCAATTGTCTCTATTCTGGGTAAGCAAAGTAATTCATTCATAGCACCATGTAAAAGCATGGTGTCCATGTCTCATCCCAGGTGAAGTTTTCTCTTGATATATGTTTGTGTGTTTCTGCCTGGTTCCCTTGGACTGGCTCCTGAAGGGCTCTGTGGGCAATTAATTAAAGATGGTCAAGAGAGTTCTGTTCCTTATCTTTACCTTGATTTCTTCACCTGAAATATTGGCATAATTCTTATTTATTCTGCTTCTCAGGGTGAATGTAAAATGGGATGAGGGTTAAAGCACTTTGAAGGTGAAAGCATACATGTCAGTGTGTCATTGAGGAAAACCTTGTGGGCTTGGTCATTTTTGCATAGCTGACCATGCCAAGTATTCTTGGAATGACCTGTACCTGTAGCTGACATTTCTCAAACTTTCTGAAGGAAGGGAAAATTTGGTATTCCACCTTAGGCTTAGCTAAGGACTAGTCACCTGCTGCTGTACTTCTACACTGCTCAAGCCCCTCATTTAAAATGGACTGTGAGGCTAAATTGGACAAACCCTTCCATTTTGCATTTTCTCTGAGAGCTGCCCAATGCTAGTAGCAATTTTATTGCTGGCTGGCTTGATTGATTTGAAAATGAGTCTGATGTTTGAAGATTATATAAGCCATCAAGCACTATAAAGCCTCTATCAGGTTTCACAATCAATCCAGGGAAACATGACACCTGTCCTTAAGATCCCTGACATGGTAATTTTACGTTATGTAGTTGAAGTTTGAGATGTGACACGGTAGTCTCCCTGCTATTCATTTAGGTAAAGACTTGATGCTACTCTAGCCATAACATGGTCTTATTAAAGGAATGGCTCTGCTGTCTTCAACTGAGTGAGAAATCCTGATTCATTTTCTTGGCATGATGCAAAAGACACTTGCAACTTTACTGTTGTCTTTGCTGCCTGTCGGAGCCCTTTTTAGGACTAATCATTTGACTTTGCACTAATGAGATTAAACCCAGCAGGGGCAGATATTTTCTTTTTTAATTTTCATTCCTGTTATTTAATTGGCATTACACACACATAATGAGACCAGAAAAAACACCCTGTAGCAATCTGTTCAATACAAATAACTCAGGCAGATGCAGCCAGATGTATCCATGGTGACCTCCTTGACTGTCACGACACACACATTAGAGAAGATGGCCCAGAATGCTTAACTCCCTGTTTGCTGAATGTGTCAGAGGTGTATATTTTTGACAATAAAGGGCATTTACCCAAGTCTGTGTGTTCTCCCATACTGGGAGTTGTCTTCTCAGCATCTGTGGGAGTGACACAGCTTGGAATTCAGTGGGTGCTCATCCCGGTGATAGCACTGGCTCACTGCCCTGTGGCTTTAGTGTTGTAGACAAAGATGTTCTCCATCTGTTCTCAAGGCTCCATCTTACAATTTCTTAATGAAAGAAATGGTATTGAACCATATGAGAAGCCAGCAGAGCAGGTAACAAACATGAAAATGTCCTTCTTGTGCACTAGATTTCTATATCAAAACCAGTTTTCTCTTCTGAAAAAGGTACTGTTTTTTAGGGTCATCAGCAGTATGAATAGTCTTCTCTGTTGAGTCCCAGTGGTTTTAATCTTTCAATGCCTTTCCCTGGATTCTGTATTCCAGGGTCAGTTTCTCCATCCACAGATGTCCAACAAAGCACCACTGCATGGTAATGACCACAAGGTTTTCTTCAATACACTGGTGAGTATCTCCTTTCTTGCAAAACAGGAGGTGAAAATCATACTGAATTCCACTTCTCACAGAGCAATTTGGGTGATTATACCATATGTCCTGAAACATTCCTTTGTTTATGCAGCATATGGAACACAAAAGTTTCCATGCCTGTAATACACAGATTAACAAGCTATTGTTCAATTGAGTTGAAAGAAAGGCACAAAGGAAGAAAGTTTCCCTCTACCTCAGTTTTGCTCTGTCCTCTCTTGTGATTTTCTCTACCTCAAAGCTGGTTTCCTCCCAGTGGTCCTTATCTCAGTGAAATACACCAGCATCCAGTAATGCAGAAATGCAGGAGGCATCCTCAAAACCTCCTTCCCTCTCTTCAGTGCATTTACTTGTCTTCATTTCCACAGCTACTACCATGGACCAAGCCCCCACCTGTAATACAGGACCTCCCGAATATCCTCTGCTTTTTAATCTTGCCCTTTTGCCATTCATTCCAGCAACCAGATTGCTGCTTAAAAAATGCAAGTCAGAAAATTTCACTGCAACACTTAAAACTTTTCAGTGGCTCTCATTACACTTTAGTAAAACAAAACCAAATTCCATTAAATCCTTGCCATGGCCTGCAGGGCCTTCTGTGATCTGTGATCTGTCCATTGTCTACTGAGATGCCTAACATCTATTTTTTGTTTGGGCTATTGCAATAACCACCTCTTTATTAGCTTCCTTTCACTCTTAGAGGAAGACAAAATGATTAGCACTTCTCCATGGCCCTGCAGTGTCTCCAGCCTCACACTGCTCTACGCTTTTCTTCCCTC
The DNA here is from genome assembly GCF_000696425.1 of Galeopterus variegatus. Taxonomy (NCBI): domain Eukaryota; kingdom Metazoa; phylum Chordata; class Mammalia; order Dermoptera; family Cynocephalidae; genus Galeopterus; species Galeopterus variegatus. Next base: position 111,659 of record NW_007732949.1, on the reverse strand, counting down.
CCTCTGCTCTAGCCACAACCTGCTCTCAGTTTTCAGTGGGCGGCCTCTTCCTGCTCCAGGACTCTATATCTGCTTTTTAGTTTGTCTGGACCATCCTTCCCTCTCCCGCTTTCCCACCCTTGATCTTTCCTCCTAACTGCTTGCTGTAAACACCCACCTATAAAGTGACCTCCATCTTCTATTTTCCCAATGAGAAGACCGAAAAACTCTAATTAATGAATAAGTAAACTTCATAGATGAAATAGTCAAGAATCTAGTTGTTACATTTAATTTAGGTGTACCGCATGTTTAAAATCACGTTAGATAAAACAATATGAATTTAGAGACATGCTTTTTTTTCCACTTTAATTTTTTCCATGCTCTTCCCACTCATCTTTGACATTCATATCTTCATTATCACTAAAGCCACTTTTTGAATTCTCTAATGCAGTTTTGCGAGGCATGTCACCTTCACTTCCATCTAAAATGTTTGAGATACAGCACTTTCTGAATCATGCATGATGCTGTCACTGGAAATTTATCCCAAGCCACTAGAACCCATTTGTGTAACATTAGGACAGCTTTTTATTTTTTTTCTTTCATTTGTCCTGTGGGTATGTATTTATGATCTCCACACTCTAATCTCTCACTGTATTGCTTTAAAAGTGATCTTTAAAATTTAAAAGGCTTGTTTACAATGACATCCAACATTTGCAATTGTTAGGTCATTCCCCAGGGACAATTACTAAATCTTTGTTAAATTCCATTTCTTCTTTGTTACCAATTATGTCTGTTCTGGGTTAATTTGCTGAAAGACAATTCACTGAATGGCCAATTTGCTTAATTTACCTGTTTCTTTTCACTAATTTTAGTCAACTGGACTTTTATTTTGCATTCCTAAAAGTATTTTAAGGAATGCTACATAGGTTTCCACCTCAGTTCCCTGCTACTGGAACCGGACACATTTGGCACCCATAACCCCACCCCGATCCCCACCTCCGCAAGACCACATCTTTCCTTATTAAAACCTCCATTTTTTTTAGGCATCCATCCTTCCCTCACAGACATGGGATGCCAGGAAAACTGACTCCATCTCTGTTTTAATCATATTACTTGGATTAGGATTGGCTAATTGTGTTTGAAAGTGGCTCCTCTGAGAAACTCCTGTTGTTTGGGATGGTTAGAGTATATGGTTTGTGGCAATCTAAAGTCTCCAGATGATTTTGGCTAAACCAGGGTTTGGTAATGACTAGTAACCATTTTGTAAATGTGAAAGCACCAATTTACAGAAATTAAAAGTACGGTTACTATAATCCCCACTTCCAGTGCAGGTCCTGGCGAGCCTAAGCCATCCATGGCGTTCCCCTTGTGATGTATGACACGAGTTTGTCTAATCCTGCCTGCCGTCTTCACGCTCTCCTCCCCCAGTGGAGAAAATTCTTAAGAAAACCTTGAGGCTCTGTCCAAACTAGGGCTACCTACCTACAGCTCTTATTCCATCCTAAATCATCCCTGGAAACAAGCCTCTCTTTTCCTAAGCAGCTGGGCACGTGGTTTGCATATTACTGAGATGGTTGTTCTGAGGAGTAACGCTGCTGTTCTCTGTACTTTCGCTCCTGGTGGACAGCTTTATAATCCAACTCAACACAGAGCTGCAGAGAATCATTCCCAGTGACTGGAGTTACATTGTGATATGAAACATACTTGCCATCTCCCTGTTTTTTCCACTACGCTTCTCTTCTTTCGTACTTGGGAGAGTGTGAAAGAATGAGCCATGATGCTCCAACATGAGGATCCACCACAGATTAGACAGTAGAACAGAACCAGGCACCCAATAGAACTTCATCTGGGTCCTTGCAAGCACTGTTGCCTGCTGTTTCTTTTGGAATTTCTGGTCTGGAGTTTTGGACTTTCTGCCTACTTGTCCATCTCAGCTGCTGCATCTTTTATGACTGTTTACAGTCTTTGAATTTATTAATTTTGGTATGGCCATTTAAGCTTTTGGTTTCTGCATGTAGATATGGTTCCTGACTAAACTTAGATGCCTAGTCAGCCTCTTTAGGTAGCATAATGTAAAGACCCACATATATTACACTATGAGGGGATTTCAAAAAGTTTGTGAAAAAGTGTAATTAAAAGATAAAAATAAAAAATATAAACGTTATTTCTCAACATAAGCTCCATCAAGTTCAAGACACTTTTGTAAGTGATGATATCAGCCATTTAGCCCATCCCTGAAGAACTGAGGGTCCTGGGAATTTAGCCATGTCAGTGGAATCTTTTTTACATTAACTGAGGAAAAAATGGGTGCCCTTTAGAGATTTTTTAAGATTAAGAAACAAAAAGAAGTAGGAAGGAGTCAAATCAAGACTGTAAAGTGTATGCCTGATGAGTTCCCATTGAAACTCTTGCAAAATTACCCTTGTTTGATGACAGGAATGAGCAGGAGCAGTGTCGTGGTGGAGGACTCTCTGGTGAAATTTTCCTGGGTGTTTTTCTGCTAATACTTTGGCTCTCTTTCTGAAAACACTCTCATCAAGCAGATGCTATTGTTCTTTGGCCTTCCAGAAAGTCAACATGCAAAATGCCTTGAGCATCCCAAAGAACTGTTGACCTTTGCTCTTGACCTGTCTGCCTTGGCTTTGACTGGGCCACTTTCACTCTTGGTGCCCATTGCTTTGATTGTGCTTTGACTTCAAGATTGTACTGGTAGAGCCATGTCTCATTTCCTGTTACTATTCTTCGAAGAAATGCTTCAGGATCTTGATCTCACTGGCCTAAAATTTTCATTGAAAGCTCTCCTCTTGTCTGCAGCTCATCTGGATGCAAAGGTTTTGGTACCCATTGAGGGAAAAATTTACTCAAGTATAATTTTTCTTTTTTTTTTTTTCTGTGACCGGTAAGGGGATCATAACCCTTGGCTTGGTGTTGCCCGCACCATGCTCAGCCAGTGAGCGCACCGGCCATCCCCACATAGGATCTGAACCCATGGTCTGGGTGCTCCCAGCGCCACACTCTCCCAAGTGAGCCACAGGGTCGGCCCTCAAGTGTAATTTTTCAGTTAGAATTGTGTGAGCTGGACCAAATGAGATATCTATGTTGTTGGCTATTGTTTCTGCTGTTAATGACTGGTCCTCTTCAATTAGGGCACAAGATTTTTTCTTTGCAAATTGATGTGAATGGTCTGCCTCTGTGGGCTTCATCTTCAACACTGTCTTCTTGATCTTCAACATTGCCCTTCTTAAAACCAGTTATCCATTTGTAAACTGCTGATTCCTTTGGGGGCATTGTCCTTATAAGCTTTTCATAAAGCATCAGTTATTTCACCATTCTTCCACCCAACTTCACCATAAATTAGATATTTGTTCTTGCTTCAATTTTAGCAGAATTTATGTTGCTCTGGTAGGGGCTTTTTTCAAACTGACTTCTTATCCTTCCTAGTGTCTCAAACTGGATCCTATTCAGATGTGTTGTAACAAGCTAGAGCGAGTTTATTTTGGTGCAAAAGTTTCTGAAATCCATCCATAGTTATTTCATAATATGCATTTCCCATGAACCTTTTGAAGACGACGTGCATTTCAGACTAAGAAGGAATTGGTAGAGGGGAGGGCAAAGAGAAAACCCAAAACTAGATAGCCAGAAACTATGTAAAATGTGGGGAATAGAGTGTCTTTTGTATGACACTCATACAAAAGAATTAAGAAAAAACTACCTAATATGGGCGTTATTGGGTAAAAAAGCATACAACATTTTAAGATTCTTGATATATATCACTAAGTAGGTTTCTAGAAAGGTTGTAGAAATATGCTGCTTCACTACCAATGCACAACTCATCTAGGTCTACACTAGCCTGTATGGCACCGTGGTGTGAACTAGAAAAGGCATGCTTCCTGCAGTTGAATACAGCCTTGTGTACTCGGCTATGGTGTGGCAAAGAGTGGGCAGACTGGATTTCAGCCCCACTCACCTTCTTGCCCAGGCACCTTTGTCTAAGACACAGCCTTCACAGCAGTCATGACAGCCCCAATCTTGCCTCATCCTTGTTTGGATGGAGTATTTTTGTGTTGTAATTGTTTCAACAAAATTCTGGTTTACTCTGTGTTGCTTTTCTGAATCTATAACTTAATCTCTCTTTTCTTGTCACTGGTAGCTGCATTACTTTTTTTTTTTCCCCCCTCAAAGCAGTCTTGTAGCATCTGTCATCCTTCAATAACATGTAAACTCAGCAGGTTAATATTTAATGAAATTACCTGAGTCCCCATCAAACTTATGCTTTCAGTTCCTCGGGGTCTAGGTGACCCACCCATCACCCAGATCTCTCTTCTACCACAGTCCTCTTATTACTCACTTATTTCATCCACACTGGCCTCCTTGGTGCTCCTTGAACACCACAGGTACCCCTTCAGCCTCAAGGCTTTGCACTTGCAGTTTTCTCTGCCAGGAAAGCACTGGCCCAGAGAATGGAATTGTTTTCCTGACCACCGTGACCCCCTTCACTCTCTGGCCACTTACCCTACTTTATGTTTCTTCACTTACTACTCTCACGTATCTTTTTATTTACATGTTTATTGTCATCATCATCCTTCTTAAGATATTAAGTCCATATAGGTAAGGACTTTGTTTACACTCATGTCTGGAACAGCACCTGGCATGAAGTAGGGCCTCAAAAAATACTTGTTGAAAAAGATGGATAAATGGATGAATGGAAGAACTGAACTACTTCTATTCTTTGTATGCAACAATAGCTTACTCTTTGCATTGCTCTTGTGGAAGCCATAATGCAAAGAGAATAAAAAGTCCCAAGAGTCTGATTGTTGGCTTTTGAACTTCTAAAGTACATTTTTAGGGATGGGGAGGACAACATTGAGAGAAGAGGCCTATTGAGAACTAAAAATCAGTAGGACTAGAAGACTGTCTCTAGCCAATTTTTCCTGCAATTCAGAAAGAAGGGGAATTTGACCAATAGGAGGAGGAAGTCTGTTGGAAAAGAAGACAATGGAGTGAGTCATTGGCCACAGACTCTGCAAGGGGAGTCCTTGACCTGCTCTTTCCTGGGCTAAAACTGTCAAGACAGTTAGCAGGTGGGGATGGGAGTAACAGAAATTGAAGATCAAATTTGTTGGAGGTCTTCTAAGAGCATAGTAAGACTGTACTTTATTTTCTCAGGCACATGCAAGGATGATGCAAGCCTCTGAGAGCAGTCACATATTCACAAGGTGCTGAGAAGTGGACTGGTGATGACTGAGGGAGGTGTTTAGGCTGATGGCCTTGAAGGCAGCCACCTGAGTCCCCCACACCCCACTGTAGCACCAGGGGAGCAGATGAGAGTGCCTGTATTGGTTTGCTAGGACAACTATAAGAAGGTACCACAGACTGGGCGGCTTAAACAACAGAAGTTTATTTCCTCACTGTTCTGAAGGCTAGAAGTCCAAGATCAAGGTGTCATTGGGGTTGGTTTCTTCTGAGGCCTCTCTCTGTGGCTTATAGATATCTGTCTTCTCCCTTTGTCTTCACATGGTCTTCCCTCTGCATCTTTTTGTGTCCTAATCTCCTCTTCTTATAAGGATGCCAGTCATTGGAATAGGGCCCACCCATATGACCTCATTTTACCCTAATTATCTGCTTAAAGGCCCTATCTCTAAATACAGTCCCATTCTGAGGTACTGGTGAAGTTAGAACTTCAACATATGACTTTTGAAGGGACATAACTCAGACCATAACAGTGCCAAGTGCCCCCATGTTGGGCACAGAACAGCTGAGAGAAGACAGTTGGGCTCGATAGGTCCCATAGTTAGGCTGAAAAGTGCTCAGAGAGCACAACCTGGCCATCTGAGGCTATAGCAGGATTGCAGATTTTAACACTGGGTGCCCCTGCAGAATATTGAGACCCAGTTGGGGCAAATTACATCCCAATAGACACCAGTGTGAGCAGAGAATTTTTTATGGCTAACATACCTCATTCCTCCTGATGTCAGAGTTCTATGAAATTCAGCTTCTGTATAGACCATGGATCACTCCCAGAGAGAAAAGGAGGAGGAGAGGCAAGAGAGGACAGGACTGCATATTTACCAAAATAAATATGAGTTTGTGTGAAAGAAGGGGAAATAAGCCTCTGGGAATGGCCCAGTTTACTTGAATTGACATGCTCAGGTTTTCATGAGAAGGAGCTAAGCTGAGATGTTTAGAAATAAAGGAAGTTAGACTATCAACCCTGCTCTGTAACAAATACTATATCTTGACATGTTTATTTATTTATTTATTTTCCTCTTTCTTTTTTTTTTGTTATTTTTTATTAGCATATTCATTGTTACAAATCATACTTATTCTTTATGCCCCTTATTCAATCTCTCCCCCTTTCCCCCTTTCCCCTCCTCTTCTCCATTCCCCCTTCCTCGCCCCCCTTTTCCCTTTCTGTAGATTTGTTCTCTCCGTCTGATAGATTAACTGTTCCTCTGTTGGTTTGTTGCCCAGATGATCCGTCCAGTACTGAGACAGGTGTGATCAGGTCTTCCCCTATTATCATAAATCAGATGCTTCTTCGATTACTCTGAAGTGTGCTTTGTGGAGAGAGAGGGCCTCCTTTTCTTTTTTTTTTTTGGTTTCTGCTGGTGCCCCTCTTTGTGTCAATGAAGTTAGTTGAGAGTCTGGCATGCCATCTGCATGGTGTCTGTGACTGCTGCTACAGAGACTAGCCGCTTTTTTTTTTTTTTTGTCTTTTTGTCTTTTTCCATGTCCGGCAACGGATCGCAACCCTCAGTGTCGCCCCCGTACCGGACCGGGGACCGGCAACGAGATTGCAACCCTCAGCGCTGCTCCCGTGCCTCGCTCAGCCAGTGAGCGGGAACCGGCCCGTATGTGGGATCCGAACCCTCGGGCGGGAGCGCCGCCACGCTTCCCAAGCGGCGCACTGTCCAGTGCGCCACCGGGCCAGCCCAGAGACTAGCCGCTTTTGTGGCAGCCATGGCAATTGTGGTGGCTTTGGAGGGCTACCCATGTGAAAATGGTGTTTTTGGCGTGCTCTTTTCCTGGTTGTGGCTGGGTTCAGCTTCCTCAGGCTCCATTTCTCAGGACCCTGGAGAGGCCCAGGGCAGTGGTGACAGCTTGCCTAATTGCGGCTGGGTTCGGCTTCACCTGGCTCCAGCCTCAGGGCCCCTGAAGTATCCTGACATGTTTAAATATCCTTTCATGCAGATGTTCATAGCCACATTTCTCCTTTGTGAGTTCAGTGTTTCAATTGGTTTTAGGTATACTTTGGTCTGTTCACTGTTCTTTTAATATGGTTGCCTTCATCAGTCTTCGTCAAAAGTACAGGGGTTGAAGCCAACAGTGAATTGATACATTAGATCTACTGACTTGGCTGTATTAACTGGAAATTGACTAAAGATGGCCTTTTAAAATTATATTTATTTTGGATATAATAGATACAATAGAGATATCCAATGTAAAATTATTTAATCCTTCTAAAAAGATACTTTAACCTCTAGATGCGTGTCAGAAATGATCTGCCAATCACCTTGGTGGTTTGGAGGCCTGCAGTCTCTCTCTCTCTCTTTCTCTCTCTCTCCGACATAAACCTATACATTGTGTAACAATAGTCTTCAGATTAAGTACTCTTCCACCTTTTTAAGTTGTTACTTAAAATTTTTCATTATATATTTAAATGTTCCAAAGAATATAATTTTTAGTATTTGTTAAATATTAACATCTTAAAATAAAACTTTTAGATCACCTTTTTAAACTTATCAAACACATATGAATTCCATAGTTATTTGGCTCCCACTATCATCTGTTTTAAAAACGTATGAAGAATAAGGCGTCTGGTCAAGAAGGTGGAATAGACAGTCCCTGGTGAAACACTCTCTCACAAATCAACCAATTCACAACTAAATAAAAAAGCAACAACAGCCAAGTTGGGGCCTCTAGAGCTCAGGGGAAGAGGAGGAGAGACCTATGGAGTGCATGAAGGTGGGAGGAGCCATGATGAGAGAAATAAAAAACTGCTCTGACCATTTCGTGCCATGGCTACTTTAAGGCTGGAACTGCTAAGCGCTTGGAGCAGGAGCTGGCAAAAAGCTGCAGCTGTGCCCTTTGGATGGAGTTGCTTGGAGGCAGCAGGGGAGAAGAGGGCCTTGGTGGCCCCCAGGCCAGCAAGACCACTAATAGGGTTCCCATGGACCCATATAGGAGCGAGGAGCCATAACAACTGAAAAAAATGGAGCCACTCAAAGGCTGGTGAGTCATCACAAGGGACTAGCACATGGCCTGTCCATGGGAAGTGTTTGCAGCATGGGAGGTGGGGAAGACAGGCCCACCGGGGAACACTGGGGCACAGCAAGGACAGCTGATCTGCCTCCCAATCAGCATAGGACCACTCAGAGGAGACTGGTCAGGAATATAGAATTGCATGGGGTGCAGTCTGATGAAAAGATACAGGCAACAAATCAACCGAGTAACCATTATTCTTTCAGAAGGAGAGAAGAAATCTAGGGTTATCAGTGGTGGGAGGGGGAGGGAGAGGGGGATAGGGAGAAATTGGACAAGGGGCATAAAGAATAATTACGATTTGTAACAATATATACGCTAGTAATATTGATTTGATCAACATATCTCAATGTTGAACCCCCAAATTATGTATAATCAATTTTGATTAAATAAAAATTTAAAATAAATAAATAAATAAATAAAAATGTATGAAGAAGCTCTTTTTTTAGCAGTAGGAAATGTTGCATTATTTCTTCTTGTCCTATCAATCATATTTCTATTTCATTTTCTACACAGAAATGCATTCTTATGTAATATATTGTTATGTTGAAAGTTGTTCATCTCATCATATTTCTCTAGAACAAAAATAAGTATATAAATTTAATTTTAAAATTTTTTATTTATTGAAACATAATTGATTGTGCATGTCTGTGGGGTACAGCATTGAATATCGATACCTGTTTGCAATATGTGATGCATGAATTAGGATAATTAGCATATTCAATTTATACAATATTGTCATTTTAATTTAAAAATTTTTTTATGACCCTAAGGCTTTAAAGTGTGAATATTTTTTTTACGTTGAGTTGTCATTAAGGTTATTTTTTTTAAAAAAATGAGTCAAACATATATTTATTATAGATTATGATCAATGATTACTCATAAAAGTTAAATTTTATTGGGAATACATCCCATAATGAATTGGACTGGGGGAGGTTGTTAAGATGTCTTGCTTACAAGACCATTTACCTTGTCCTTTTCTTTAGCCATCCAGTTGGACCACTTGGGAAAATGCATCAGAATAAGATTTGCCATGGATACTTTTCATTTGTTAAGTAAGAAAAGGTGTATTGTGAAAGAGGTGTATTAGTCCATTTCTATTTCTTATAATAAAAATACCTGGAACTGGGTGATTTGTAAGGAAACAAAATTTATTGCTTAAAGTTTCAGAGGCCGGGAAGCCCAAAGTCCAGGGAATACTTTTGCTGAGAGCTTTCTTTGGTGGTGACTTCAGTGACACAGGGTGTCCCATTGGGAAATGGCAAAGCAGACAGAGAGAGATAGCTACTCATGCCCTCTCCTTTTAAAGCCCTCAGAACCATGCCCACAGCCACCATTAAACCATCAACTTAATCACCTCTTCAAGGCTCCATATTTCAATTATCATAATACAAGTTCCCATGCTCTTTACACTGTCACAATGGGGCTGAAGCCTCTAACACATTAAACTTTGGGGGACACAATTCAATCCACTGCAAGGGATGAGAACCCATATGACCTCAGGCATGTGTCAAGATAATCCATTTCAGGAATATGTACACAGAGAAGTTGAAGATCTAAACATTGGTCTCACACTCCTTAGATGTCTCCGTGTTACTCTCAGGGATGACCACACCCTACTTTGAAGACCACATCATTCAGAATAGGGAATGTTACAGAAATGCATTTCACCAAACTATCACCCCACTTTCAGGCTAAACCTCGGGAAAGAGCGATGTTAGACTAAGCTGTAGTCTACTGTGCAGTCTGGGGTTGCTTATTATGGCAGTCAGATATCTTAAGTAAAATGATTCTGCCATGGCCGAAAGAGTAAGCTCATTTTTTTTTAAACATGGAAAATAACTGAAATACATGTTTAAAGTAATAGATGACCATTCTTTAGAAAACAACCAATATTGTCAGATGCTAGGAAATTAGCATAATTCAGTAAATACTAAAATTGAACTTATTTTTAGAAATCTGTTGAGATTTGTTTTGATACAAAGCAACTGCATTATTATGAAGGGTAAAACGACCCCAGAAATCACAAGACCTTCTGAGGTCCAAATTAACAAAATATCAGAGCAGATATCAAAGAGAAATCTGAAATGGTTTATTATAGAAGGCAGGAATACCTCCAGGGAAGATTTTTCACCCCCAGGTCAGGTAATATACAAGCCAAGTGGATATGTCAAATGTAAGACAAATAATGGTCTTAATAGAATTGCAGAACTGAACTGCTTTGATAGAATTGGATCAAGGGAAAGCAGGAGAAGGAACACATTTATATAGGGTGAAGTATTATCTTGGGATACAGTGTCTCATGAAATTTGGCTTGCAAAATGGGCTCAATTTAATTTTGAGAATAGTGATATTAATTGAAAGTAAGCCTTTAGAACCTGAAGAGGAATAATAATATTACTGGGTTGAGCTGCAGACAGTGCAGGGCTTTATTGAGGTTCAGTGGCGAGCTTGGTTTTTATCTGCCTTTTTATAATTTCTTGGGCAGGGCTGGTGTCTCTAGTTGCGATTGTGACAGGTGCATATGGCCAGACCACCATGCCAGACCTCTTCAGTTAGGTCCAATTGCAGGACCCACTCTTTGATAACTTAGCTACTTGGTAAACGATTACACAACAGCAAAGATCTCCCATGCCCTTCTCCTTTCACCTTGGTCTTTGGCAGGTGTGATATACTATTTTAATATAGAAAGTGTTACTAGAGTATGAGGTTCTGGACACTTCAGCAAAATTTTTTGAGGACAAGTGCAAGGGTTTCCCTCTGCTTTTGTTTATGCTCTGGCTTCTTGATGGTGTACTTTTATTGAAGAGATGTAAATATCTCTGTTTCTGTTCATTTATTTTCTGATACCTCTGGTGGTGGTGAATTTTTCTTTTGTTTACTTCTATGGAAGATAATTATTTTTGAGACTGTTACATTCAATCCTTGGGGACTCCAGTAATTGCAAATGATGTCTTAAGTACTTGGAAGGAGAATTAGGTCATTATTTACATTTAAAGGGATATATTTTGAAAAATACAATATTTCTATGTAATGATTCTAGTCAGGTTTTTAAAAACTTGGACCAATATTATATAAAGATAGCTAAAAATTTAGAAGTTTAAAAAATTCCCTAGTACGATTGTATTTTGCAGAATACAGCTTCTTTTTTTTTTTTAGCAATGCCATAACTATTGGATGAAAATATCATTGATACAAATAGTATTTACTAATTAGCTCAATGCATATTCTAGCTACATGCATGATAGATATATAGTGTCATCATATTTATATTCAAACTAATTATAAAAGTTAAAGATATGTAACCTAAATTATTCCACTCAATAGTTTGCATATTACACCTAAAAATCACCTTGAGCAATAGACATTAGAACATTGCAGTTGCTCTTGCTATAGGTACAGACCATAATCTCGAATTGTGCTGAGAAAACATAAAGGGACTAGGGAAGGGGTGGGGAGAATGGGAGAGCTTAATATTTAGCAAAATGCTTACTTGGAATTAAATGACCTTTCCTATAAATCAGAAGGAAAGTTGTCAGCCAGGTACTTTTTCATTTGCAGCATGTACAGCAGCAGGAAAATGAGCCAAAGCGTTCTTTGAAGCAAAACATTACATATGATGCAATTTGTTCTCACTGTTGTCTCTCTTCTCTTAGAAACTATCACTGAGGATAAATCAGGTGAAGCTCAGTACATCCTGCTCCTTCACAGGCAGTTCCTATTAGCAACATCTTTATTTTCTTACCTGAAGCACTCTTGTCCTTCCCAACGACAGGAGTCAGATAAGGTGAGTATGCTGAGTTAGCTCCCTGTGATAAGAAAAGGAATGTCTCGCAATATTATAAACAAGAAGAGTTTGGGTCATGCTATTCCAGAGAATGGTTATTAAATATGTTAGAACGTCTTTGAACTAAGTGCAAAGTAATGGTGCTTTGCTGTTCCTGGAAATTCTGCCTGTTGGTTTGGAGTCATGGGCACTTCCCCAGTGATATGCACTCATGAAGTCAGCAATTCTGACCATCTTTTTAGACTCAGAAAAATGCTGGCAATCCCACTGACCACATGAGAAATGGCCAAAAGGTCAGATGTGTCTTCCTTCTTTAAAAAAAGAAGTTAATTCTAATTTACTTCTTGTTTTCATTAGGCCCTTCCTATATGCCTAATCTTATTTTTCCTGACATCAAATCTATTCCTTGCCAGGCTGTCCTCTTTTCCAGGTGGCTCACATGTCATGATCTTCCTCACTCTGAGCTTCTGTTCATCTTTCCCTTTTTGCCTGTTTGACCCCCTCAGCCATCTAAACTTAATGCCCCCAGTCTTTTCTGCCCACTGCAGGTGAGTGCCCAGGGTTGCCCCTTTCCTTCCAACCTCCTAAGTCTCTATATTACTCACCGTCTTCTCTAGCATGAGTTAGTTCAAAATGTCAGGGAAGAAAATACTCCTAGAGAATTTCAGTTGAATCTTACCAAAAGGGGACAGTGATAAGATATCATGGTAATGGCCCAAATTAGATTTTTCACCTATCCTCCTTGGGTGCCCATTCTGTTTTTGAAATCATGTCCTTGAGTCCTACAGCCCTGCTTCAGCAATCCATAAATAGAAAGAGGGTCCGAATGACACAGTCCTTCTAATGACCTGTAATACCTAGGGCAGTCAATTTGCCTGTGTTTTTCTGGTTCTAATTTTTGAATAATATTTAGCAAGAATACTCGTGTCCTGAGCTGAGCAAGATGCTTGATAATACAAGAAAATTAAGCACAGATTTTGTCTCCTAGGAATTCTCTCATCCCATTCCTGTGAGTATGAGATTTGTGGGTGGGGTGAAATGGGAGAGCCTTCAGGGCCTCTGACTGTGGTCTGGGGGGTCATGTGAAGGTCCTGGTGTTGTGCTCAGCATGGGGCTCATTGGGCAGCAGAACAAGCATAGTCACCATGCTGCAGGTGGAAAACCTCCATGTCCCCCCTTCAGCTGCTGCTGGCAGGACTTCTATAATTCCATTTACTCCTTGGCTTGCTTTTTCCATGGACAGGCCTGTAGGACTCAAGTTTCTGCATCAAGTGTTCTGGCAGAGGATTATATTAATTATGGATTCCATCCTGAATAAGAAATTGGCAAAAACTTCTGATAGGTGGGGTTGAAAGAGTACCAAGCTAACATGTGTTGAGCACTTAACGGTGTGCTGCCACTTGTTGGCATTACCTCATCTCATCTTCTGAACACAGAGAGGGCAAGTGATCTGCCCAAGGTCACTTAGCCATGGAAAACTGGAGCTGGGATCTGCCCCCATTGACCTGACCTCAGGCCCTTGCTCTCACCCACTGAGCTCTTTCCATGAGCATTATTTTTCCTTCTGAATAATGGCCCCCAAAGGTATCCAGGTCCGAATCCCAGGAGCCTGTTCTTGAATCCTTGTATCTCTTATCTGACAAAAGGGACTTTGCAGATTTGATTAAGTAAGTTAAGGACCTGAGATGGGGAGATTATTTGGATTCCACTTGGGCCCTAAATGTACTCACAAGTGTCCATGTGAGAAGAAGCAGAGGAAGATTTGACTGGAGAGACAGAAGCAATGTGGAGGCTGAAGCTAGATGATACACTCCTGGCTTTGAAGATAGAAGAAGGGCCTGTAAGCCTAAGAATGCAGCTCTAGAGGCTGGAAAAGGCAGGGAGGCGCACTCTCTTTTAGAGCCTCTGGAGGGAGCACAGCCCTGCCGACACCTGGATTTCGGCCCAACGAGACTGGTGTTGCATTTCTGACCTCCAGAACTGTAGCAGAACAAATGTGTTGTTGGAAGCCACCAAGTTTGTGGCAATTTGTTACAGCAGCTCTAGGAAACTAGTACATTCCCCCAACCATGCTTTCTTTCCCAGTTTTGCTGAAAGAGAGACACAGAGAGACAGAGATAGAGACAGTGAGGTAACCTGGGGCTGGCCACAGTAATGGACATTCTCTGCACTGAGAATGTGGGCTGCTTAGGGCCTTTGTTCACAGCTCTGGTCCTTAGTTATCATAGCTGGGAAAACAGGAAAAAAAATCCCATGAAGATCCCATTAAGCACCTGACATTGTCCTGTGACATCTGTAATAGTGAAGTCTAAAATAATCGTGCCTGAGACCCTTTCACAGGCAAGAACTTTCATGTTAAGTAGAAGTGTGCTATGTAAGGAAGACTTTATCTTTTCCATGCCCCACTGGCTCAAGTCAGAGATCTATATGATATACCAGGCTATGCCATGATTGGGCAACCAGCTGTCCAAATGCGATTCTTTCTCTCTCAGTTGTGCCGAGGCTGAGAACAAAACAACAGAGCCCTCACATTTCGAAGTGAGTGCCAGGCCAGACCACTCATGCAGAACTGGCAAAGGCAGTGGCTGACAATCAGTTTTGTAACCTTGCCCAGAGGGTGCATAAGAGGTTGGGGCCCAAAAGAAGAGAATGCCTTAGCAAAAAGATTGTTGGAGAGCAGCGCTTTCTCCTCCCCTGTTCCATGTCATGCTACCCTCAGCTCAAGCTGAGAGAGGGGCTTTAAGAAGTCCACTTGCATGTTAAGTGAAACAAACCAGGCCAGAAAGAGAAATACCACATGTCCTCCCTCATAAGTGGGAGCAAAAGTCAGAAAGAAAAGAAAGATCACAATAATGCACTGAACTTTCAGAAGGAGAGGACAGAGCTGTGGTTATTAGAGGTGAGAAAGGGGGAGCTGGAGGGGGGCTAGCGAGAAATTGGTTAATGGACACAAAGAATGATTACGTTTTGTAATGCTTAACATGCTAATTATCCTGATTTGATTATCACAATTATACACAGGTGTCGATAATCAACTCTGTGCCTTACAAATATGTTTAATCAATTATTTTTCAATTAAAAAAAGGCCACTTGCAAAATTGACAAGCCTCCTGTGGAATTTGTCAGAGCATAAGGGATAGATGTCTGATACATTCCTGAGGAAGCAGCTAGAGCTGTCTGCCTGGCTGTAATGACAAAGACTGCAGACAAAGACTGCCCTCCATTAATTGCAGGACCAAAATGTGTGAATTGCCCTGTGGGGGCAAGCGGATCTATAGTGATGGTTGTAAAGGGGAGTTGACCAGGACTTGGTCCAAGAAGCCCACACTGATGTGACCACTCAGGAGAGTCTATCTGGGGAGGCTGCTGGGGGCCCAGGAGCTGGAGTAGGCGTCACCCACATCCACATCCAATCCAGGGAGCCTCAGCTCGAGGTCAGTAGAGGGGTCTCCAAGTCACCCTTCAAAGGGTCGTGAAACAAAGAGCTGGGTTAGCATGTGCCAAATGTCAGATCATGAAAGAACCAGCTATGATAAGACTGTGTCCTTTCCCCAGTACCTGCCTCATTTAGGCTCAGTCCTGGAGGAATGAGACCATGGCTATGGACCAAAGGAAGAGGGATAGAAGAGGAAAGCTGGGAAAAAAGAGAAGCAGCCCAACATGCCTCCTCCCACCATTATGTTTCCAGCCTAAAACAGTAACATGCTGGAGGAGGAAAGGGGCTCTAAATTATTTAAGAGTTTGAGGTTTTGATTTTCATGTTTGACTGGGCAAGTATTTCTAAAATGAAACTGTTTTGTGCCTAAAACAGACTGAAAGAATAAAGGGATCTGCCAGAGATTTTATCCAAGAGGCAGGGAAGAAAGAATTTGCAGATGAAGTCTGAATGGGTAGTAAACGAAAGAAGTTGTTTTCTGTTTGTACCTTCTGCTGTGTGGCTTGTTCCATCAAACACTACTGCTGTTACTGTCTACCTCCAGGTATACCAGTGCAGAGTAGCTGGGTTGCTTTAGAGAGGAAGAGTTCCAGGTAACTTTTAAAATATTCTTAGCCAGTCTTAGTGCAGGTGACACTTTCATGCATACTGGGGCTGCCTTAGCTGCACCCCTCGCCATGATAACTCCATCTTAGAGCAGATCAGAGCAGGGACTTTCTGATTTGGCTCCCTCACCAAGCGCCTCACCCACTTGTGGCCTCTTTCTCCTAGTTTACTGGAATGCAGGCTCAAGGCCAGGGGGTGGGTTGACTCTGATTCCATTAGCGCTCTCAAGGCTAAATTCTGTAAACATTACTTCTGTTCTGCCTTCCACTTTAATCCCATTTTCCTTCCAGTCATTACCTAAAGCATTCTTTGGATACAACAGCAAGAAGGCAATTGATAGCCAGGTCAGAGGTCATATTCAAAGCCACAGCCTGGGTGGAAGGTGAATCCCCTCTCTGCTGTTATGGGGGCTCTTGCTGAAATCAAGAAGGAACAGTATGGGGGGAAATTGAGGATGTGATTCCTATAAAAGGAGGATCAATTTTTTGCTCAAATTGTGGGTACATCTCAGGAAAAGACGGACTCCCCTGTTTTCAAGCTATACTTTTTGAAGGAAAAGAGATTGATTTAGTGAGTCATTTCTGAAACCCACTGAAACATGCATTTGTAGGCTCAGAATGTGCAGTGGATTGATCCCGACTTAATGCAGTTCAACAATGCTTGTTGAAGCAATCACCGTTAAAGGCTGCACTAGCAATGCTGAAAAGCTGAGGGCTGAATGGGTTTCAACTTTCCTCAGCACTGAGCCAGAAACTCCTCATTTGTTTTCCTTTTCTGAGAATCACCTCATGCTATTCAGACAAGGTGACAATCATGCCTGAAGAAGCTCTGCTAAGCCAATTTACCTCAGGCATGCGGGTGCAGATTTTAGAGGAAAGCTACGACAGGTGTGAGATTGTTTTCCCAGCTCAACAGAGGTTTCCAGTGACCAAACAACTGAGCTGTGCTTTCAAAAGAGTCACGTGGTTAACCTGGTGACTCTAGTTCCTCTTCTATCACTCACAGGCCTTGGGACTGTGGCACATTATTTAACCTGACAGACCTTTGGCTGCCTCATTCATTCTGCATACAGAATGGTGGAAGGCAGGTTGAAAGCTGAATGTGAGCTATGATTCTGTAGTTTCCTGACTTCTTTTCTGTTGAGGGACAGTCAGTGTGGATTTGTGACTGATTTTAACCTTAATGGTCTGGCTTTGTATCTGCTGGCCAAGGCAGTGTGACACCAGGTTCTGGCCTCGGCGTCTGAAGACACACCAGGCCTCAGCACCCTCGCGTCTCACAGCTGATCGCTGACCACAGCTGCATGCAGATTCCTTATTGAAAGACACAGAGATAAGAACACTTCATTTTGAAGTTAAAAATAGATCATAAATTCTTGTTTTTAATATTAAATACTTCAATGCAATAGTGTAATACTTTTATTAATTCTTAAAAAGAATTATGTAATCAAACTCAACCCATTATTCTTATATAAGATATCAAGGCTATGTGTATAATTGGCTCTGTTTAATTCCCCTTTGGTTTTTCCCAATCATTTGATAATTTTCAGTGGAGATGGACAAAGGGGAACTATTTGCTTCCTTTACTGTGTGATTTTATGGCATGTGGGGAGAGATATAAGACATGACTCCTGTTCTAAGTTACAAGAGAGTTGGAGATAAGACCCATGAACAAGAAGGAGTTAGGTAATAAACTCAGGATGTTCATCATCAATAAATATGAGGCTCCCGGGCTTGGAGGGCCTGAACGGTGTACGAGTTGAAGGAAATATTCTTTATAGCCTGTCTCACCACGTACAATTTAGGATTTGTCTGCAAAGCTTTGGATTCCTCTGGCATTCTGCCCACTGAGAGTACCTGTCTTCTGTCGCTCAGTTCAGTCTAGAAGTCTCTGCATTTTGATCTTTTATGACCTTTTCTGGATAAGACGTGGTGCTCTTTCTACATATTGCCCTGTTCTTCCTGAAGGGAGTTAAATACCCAATTCCTTATTTAATTATCTCTCTTCCTAAGTTTCTGGAAGCCCTATGAAGGCAGGGGTCCTGTTCATTTTGTTTGCTATTGTTTTCCCCATGACTGGCACTTACTGATTGAAAACAATCATTGATGATTAAAATAATATAACCTGCTACTCTTGAAAGACTAAAGTTTCAAGTATAGTTTAATGTTTTTCTTTTTCTTGGCCTCTCCATAGTTATATTCCACTTCTCCCATGGTGGACGGAATACATTAGATACTATTTATTAATTCAACAGAATTATGACTCAGAAAATGATTTTGCATTATCATTTCTTTGTGTCAGGAGTGGCTCTGGCTTCTGAGTTTAGAAGGGTCAACAAGACAGACACAATTTTTGCTGTCAGGGATATACATACCATAGACACAGAAACTAAATAAGCAAAGAAATAAACAAGAACATTTTAAATAATATTGTATACTATTAAAAAAAAAAGCAGCATGGTGTTCTAGAGACTGAGATGTGTGGTGAGGGAAGGCTTAAGGAGGGACAGATTGAGCTTCTCCCTGAATGATTAGAAGGATCCAGTCATGAAAAGGGGGATGGGGAAGGAGACAATCTGGGCAAAGACAAAAGTCAAGAGACAGGGACAGGCTTGAGGTGTTTGAAGACCACAGAAAAGGCTGAGGTGGCTGGGGGGAGTGAGTGAGAGTGGGTTTAGCAAGACAAAGCTGAAGTGGGAGGCAGAGATCAGGTCACTTAGAGGGCCTCATAGGCCATGTGTATTGCCCAGAGTTCTGGCGGGAAACCAAAAACATAATCAAATTGGGTAATTTGAAGAGAGTTTTGATGTGGGCAGGTTTTAGGAAGAGCAACAAAGGTTAGTTCAGTACCCCAGGGCTGACGAAGGGAGGTAGGCAAGCGGAGGGGTCAGCTCCTGACTGTGGAGGGATGCAGCCAATCGAGTGAGCCAGCAGGGAGGAAACTGAGGGAGACCATACCTTCCTTCCCTTCCACACTCTGGAGCCCCCACAGGTACCCCCATTGGCCAAACCAACCAGAAGCAAGAAGGCAGGGGAGCCCATTGGTGCAGGCCTATGGGTGAGCCTACGCGGGTGTGAAGAATCCTGCTCATTCTGCTGACCGAGTCTGGAGTTTAATCCTGAGAATAATGGAAAGCCACTGGGGGATTTTGACAAGGGGAGTGACATGGTCTGATGTATGTTTTAAAGAGAGTACCCCGGCTGCTGTGTTAGGAGACCTATGTGGTGGTCTGCAGAGTAGCATCAGTCACTGTGGACTGGCTCCTGGCCCTCCCTGATGTGGTGAACTTGTTGACTATTAGCTCAGGAGCACACACAGGTGTTCCATGTTGGGGTGGTGTTGGAAGTTCCTAGTGTGATATGGCAGGGTGGATGTTAATCTCACTGGTACACAGGAGACTGACCACAGCACTACTTCCAGTTCTCAGTTTCATCTGAAACTTAATGCTGGGTTAACTGGCTAAGGTCCAGTCATGTAAAACTACCTCAAATGCTTGTGTCACTTGTGAAGAGGGTTCTGTGGGAATGTTTGGCAGTGTCCTTGAGGAGAAGCTTAGCTTTTGTGAGTGCGTCTTGTGCAATATGGCGTATTTGCTAAGCCTTTTGGCTCTCATTTCTGTTTTATGCCATCATTATAATCTGGACCATTCCTGGGGTCTGGTCTCTCTACATTGTGCTTTGGTCAAGGAAAATTGGATCTGAAAGAAATTTTCTGAGAAAGCTTCATAATAGGTTAGTTATCCTGGAAAGAAAGAATGTACTTACATGTATGTGCACATGTGTATAGTGACTAGGGCAAGGGAAAGAGGGAGAGGGAGAGAGGAAGAGAGAGAAAGTGAGAGGTTTTGACAACATTTGGATGATCCTAGCTTATCTTCTAAAATGTCTTGTAGAAAATGCTCTAAGGTGTGCCCTGTCCATGTTGAGGACAAAGGTAAAGTTCATGAAACTGAGAAAAAACCCAAGGATTTTCTTTCTTTTTGAGTTGCTGGTGCTGAGAGTATCATTCTGAGACACTGTGATGCTGTACATAGTTTCTGATACTATCTATAGTTCTGACTCTGAGCAGAGTCACACTAAAAATCTGTAGAAAGAGTGTGCATGTTGAGTCACAAACCAGTTTAACTTTTGACACCATCTTAAGTATAGGGCTATATAATGTGATTGGATGCTCAAAGTTTGAAGAGTGTATTTCTATTGTCAACTAGAATTTTGATAACATGGTAGGGAAAGGAATGAATGGTTTTAGTTTTCCAGTAATTTTAAGAAGATATTTTTAAAAACAAGCTGCAGTTTTTGAGATTGAAATTGCTAAGGAATAAATCAAATGTTAACAATGGGTAATATTGTAATACTGTAAAAAGTATATTGATCTAAATTGCTCAGGAATCTTTGATTCATTAGTTAGTATTCAAGGGATGACTATCGTGTAATGAGATGGCTTTTAACAAACTCATTAAAACGCACTCAATTGACAAAAAACAAATTGAATGTGGACTACATGTAAGGCAAGTGAGGAAAGCTAAAATGCATGACAGTCTCTGCCCCCAAGGAGCTTATAGATTGTAATAATTTTTGCACTTCAATATAATCACATTGGGAAGCTATCATCTTTTTGCAATGAGGTCACTTCTGCTAAACATTTAGGAACTTCTTTTTTGGAATTGTCTTCAGAGTCAGTTTAACACATTTGTGCATGCACATGTGCACACATGTACAATCATTGCTACTCTGATTTCTTTAGAACAGGAATCAGCAAAATAAGATCTGTGAAATCCCACCTACTACCTCTGTGGTATGGTCCCAGAGCTAAGAATAATTTTTATATTTTTAAATGGTTGAAAGAAATCAAAAGAAGAACAATATATTGTGACAGATGAAAATTATATGTAATTGAAATTTCAGTGTTCATAAATAACATTTATTGGTATTCACCACGATCAAGTGGGATTCATCCCAGGGATGCAAGTTTGGTTCAACATATGAAAATCAATAAATGTGATACACCATATTAATAAAATCAGACACAAAGACCATATGATCATCTCTATAGATGCTGAAAAAGCATTTGATAAAATTCAACATTCACTCATGACAAAGACCCTCTATAAGTTAGGTATAGATGGAAAGTATCTCAACATAATTAAAGCCACATATGATAAACCCACTGCCAATATCATCCTGAATAGGGAAAAGCTTCCAGCTTTTCCCTTAAAAACAGGAACTAGACAAGGATGCCCACTTTCACCACTCCTATTCAACATAGTGTTGGAAGTACTAGCCAGAGCAATCAGAGAAGAAGGAAATAAAGGGCATCCAGATTGGAAAAGATGAAGTCAAACTGTCCCTCTTTGCAGATGACATGATCCTATATATCGAACAGCCTAAAGCCTCTACAAAAAAACTCTTGGAGGTGATAAATGATTTCAGCAAAGTAGCAGGATTCAAAATCAACACACAAAAATCAGTAGCATTACTATTCTCCAGTAGTGAACATGCAGAAAGAGAAATCAAGAAAGCTTGCCCATTTACAGTAGCCACCAATAAAATAAAATACTTATGAATTCGGTTAACCAAGGACGTGAAAAATCTCTGTAATGAGAACTACAAACCACTGCTGAGAGAAATTAAATAGGCTAGAAGAAGATGGAAAGATATCCCATGCTCTTGGATTGGAAGAATCAACATTGTGAAAATGTCCATACTACCCGAAGTGATGTACAAATTCAATGCAATCCCCGTCAAAATTCCAATGACATTTTTCTCAGAAACAGAAAGAACTATCCAGACACTTATATGGAATAACAAAAGACCATGCATAGCCAAAGCAATGC
>NW_007732949.1:87750-88795 GCF_000696425.1 Galeopterus variegatus | reverse complement strand
TGGTGCTGGGAAAACTGGATATCAATATGCAGGAGAATGAAACTAGACCCATACCTCTCACTGTATCCTAAAATCAACTCAAAATGGTTTAAATAATTAATTATACACTCTAAAAGAATAAAACTTCTTAAAGAAAACATAGGAGAAACACTTCAGGAAGTAAGACTGGACAAAGACTTCATGAATATGACCCCCAAAGCACAGGCAACCAAAGGAAAAATAAACAAATGGTATTATACCAAACTAAAAAGCTTCTGCACAGTAAAAGAAACAATTAACAGAGTTAAAAGACCAGCAACAGTGTGGGAGAAAATATTTGGAAAATATACATCTGACAAAGGATTAATATCCAGAATATACAAGGAACTGAAACAACTTTACAAGAAAAAAACAAGCAAACTATTAAAAAATGGACAAAAGAGCTAAATAGGCATTTCTCAAAGGAAGACATATGAATGGCCAACAGACATATAAAAAATGCTCAACATCACTCAGCATTCGAGAAATGCAAATCAAAACCAAACTGAGATACCATCTCACCTCAGTTAGGATGGCCAATATCCAAAAGACTGTGAATGATAAATGCTGGCAAGGTTGTGGAGAAAAAGGAACTCTCATACACTGTTGGTGGGACTGCAGAATGGTGCAGCCTCTATGGAAAATGGTATGGAGTTTCCTCAAACAATTGCAGATAGATCTACCATATGACCCAGCTATCCCACTGCTGGGAATATACCCAGAGGAATGGAAATCATCAAGTTGAAGGTATACCTGTTCCCCAATGTTCACTGCAGCACTCTTTACAATAGCTAAGAGTTGGAACCAGCCCAAATGTCCATCATCAGATGAGTGGATACAGAAATTGTGGTATATCTACACAATGGAATACTACTCTGCTATAAAAAAGAATGAAATACTGCCATTTTCATTTGCAATGACATGGACGGACCTAGAGAGAATTATATTAAGTGAAACGAGTCAGGCACAGAAAGAGAAATATCACATGTTCTCACTTATTTGTGGGGCTAAAAAAAAAAAAAAAAAA
>NW_007732949.1:76002-87181 GCF_000696425.1 Galeopterus variegatus | reverse complement strand
GACAAAGGATTAATATCCAGAATATACAAGGAATTCAAACAACTTTAAAACAAAAAGTAACCCAATTAAAAAATGGTCAAAAGAGCTAAATAGGCATTTCTCAAAGGAAGATATATGAATGGCCAACAGACATATGAAAAAATGCTCAACATAAGTTAGCATTTAGGAAATACAAATCAAAACCACACTGAGATGCCATCACATCTCAGTTAGGATGGCTAATATCCAAAAGACTGAATGATAAATGCTGGTGAGGTTGTGGAGGAAAAGGAAATCTCAGACATTGTTGGTGGGATTGCAAAATGGTGCAGCCTCTATGGAAAATGGTATGGAGTTTCCTCAAACAATTGCAGATAGATCTACCATATGACCCAGCTATCCCACTGCTGGGAATATACCCAGAGGAATGGAAATCATCAAGTTGAAGGTATACCTGTTCCCCAATGTTCACTGCAGCACTCTTTACAATAGCTAAGAGTTGGAACCAGCCCAAATGTCCATCATCAGATGAGTGGATACAGAAATTGTGGTATATCTACACAATGGAATACTACTCTGCTATAAAAAAGAATGAAATACTGCCATTTGCAATGACATTGATGGACCTAGAGAGAATTATATTAAGTGAAACGAGTCAGGCACAGAAAGAGAAATATCACATGTTCTCACTTATTTGTGGGGCTAAAAAAAATAAATAAATACACAAAAAAACCAGGGGAGGGGGAGGGAAGAAGACACAATGATTACTATTCCTTGAAATTGATACGACAAGTGAACAGAAAGGACATTGTTGGGAAGGATGGGGGAGAGGGAGGAGGAAGGGAGGTTTCGGTAATTGGCCACAATAATCAGCCACATTGTATATTGACAAAATAAAATAAAATTTGGAAGAAAAAAAATAAAAAAGAAAAAATAACGTTTATTGGAACACAGCAATGTTTATTCACTTATTAACTGTCTGAGGCTGCTTTCATGCTACAATAGTACAGTTGAGTAGTTTTGACAGAGACCATATGGCCCTGAAAACCTAAAATATTTACTATCTGGTCCTTTACAGAATCATGTTCTTAGGATCATGTCCATTTTTTTTTTAAGGATTATTCAATTAAATCCCTACTTTCTTCTACAGAACTGACTCTGACTGAATTGCTTTTTTCTAATTTTCAAAAATCAAACTTTTTCTTATAGATCAAAGATTTTATTTTATTTCACAGACATCCAAGGGGATCTGTTTCGAGCTCCGAAATTATCCCCAAATTTCCTAAATACTATGAGAAATGGTCATGCTGTTACTACACTGAAGGGGGAAATCCCCGAGTTAGCTAGGATATAAGGACCAAGGAGAAGGAAAAGCTATCTCAGCAGTCCCCCAATAAAGCCTGAAAGAGAAACGGAATTATGTTTGGGTACAACAGAAACATACAAGTCCACTCTCCTTTGCCCAAATGTCTTGCATTTGAACCTCTGCCTCCTTGTGTGTGCACTAGGACCCTCGCCTTCTAGCCTACAGACTGCTGGCATTCTCTTCTATCACTCCCTACCCCGCGGCTTCTATCTACTGGTAGCTTCCATTGTTTCATTGCTTCTGCTTATTCTCTGTGGGTCTTTTATATTCCTTTTGGCATCACACATTCGAAATCCTAAGAGGAAGGATATTATTAGGCCTGACAGTTACTACCCAGTAAAGCATGCCTTTGACGTGCAGAGCGCTTGACCTAGTTTCCCTCCTGGTTAGTAGGACAATCCCTAGATGACTGTCAGTGCAGGGAGAAAAAGCAGGCCTAAAATATGACCTGTTATCCCATTTGGGAAGTGTTTGCTCTGAGAGAGTCATCTGTTGATTTCTTGGTCCGTTAATATGCACTGGTATAGATCCGGAGGCATCTGGGATACTGCTCAGAACTGCAGGTGTCCTCATCATTATTGAGGCAAACAGCCAAACAGGATCCACTTGGTGAATCAATATGGTGAAGAAATGCCAGTTGTGGCCCACCAACTGGGAGCTGACTGTAAAATGTTCTGAGAGGAAAAGAAATGCAAGTGTCATTGAGCATTTTCCAGATAAATTGAAAGGAGAAAAGCAAGTCATGCTGGGGCAAGTCCAAAATACTCAATAGGGGACTTCTGGGAAGATGGAGGACTAGAGGTGCTCGGGGCATGTTCCTCCCACAGAAGAAGATAGAAATAGGTCCACTGCCACTGCTGCCTCATTCGCCAGAACCATTTTCTGGTCCCAGAACCATTGCCCATCACAGAGAAGCTCCCTGCAGAGCAGCAGTCCTATGGGTAGCCAGTCGCTGCAGCTGTGGACTCCGCAGATGCAAGGAAGGCGGCTGCAACCATCTCCACCAATGCCACCATTGTGAGTTAACCCCACTGCTGCCAAGGACACCGCAGATGTGAGGGAGGTAGTTGCAGCCACCTCCACGAGGTAACCTTGCTGCCGCTGCACACATCATAGATATGAAGGAGGCAGTTGCAGCTGCTGCTGCTGCCCCCACAAGGTTACCCCACTGTCACTGTGGACACAGCAGATGTGAGGGAGGCAGTTGCAGCCACCAGTGCTGCTGCCACCCCCATGAGATAACGTTGCTGTTGCCAAGTACACTACAAATGCCAGGGAGGCTGTTTCAGTCACCACCACTACTGCTGCTGCCACAAAGTAACCCTGCTGCCACTGAGGACACCATAGATGCCTGGGCTGCCACTGCAGACACTACATCCAAACAGGTGGCTGCTGCAACTGCCACTGATGCAGTCACTGCTACCACAGTACTGCCAGGCAGCCACCATTGTTGTGCAAGCAGCTTGCCACTGCTAAAGCCACTGCTGCAATATGGGCAGTCTGCTAAAGCCACCGCCACAGCCACCACTGCTGCAAGGGCAGCCTGCTACTACAGAAGCAGCTGTAGCAGTCACTGCTGCTGTACAGGCAGACTGCTGACCAATCAACTACATTGACACAAAGAAGGTCACCAGTGGAATCCAGGGAAGGAGAATAATAGAAAAAGCAACTGGTTGACCGGATGACCAGACATCAATGTAGAGACAGTAGAAATGCAAAACAAAACAAAAAACTCCCAAGAAAATAGGAGTCCATCAAAGGAACATAATAACTCTCAAGTGCCAGACTGCATAGAAAAGAAAAGCATTGAAAAGACTGAAAAGGAATTCCAAGTAAAAATCTTAAGTAAATTCAATGAAATACAAGAAGTTAAACAACACAATGAACCAAACAAAACTAACCAGGATATGAAGGAGGAAATTTACAATGTGATTAATACTTTAAAAAAGAACATAGCAGAACACATGGAACTGGAGGAGTCATTCAACAAAATAAAACACAACTGAGAGCTTAAGCAGCAGGCTAGAGCAAGCAGAAGGATTTCTGATGTTGAAGACAGTCTCTTTGAAATAACTAGGTGGACAAAAAAAAAAAGAATTTAAAAAATGAGGAAAATCTAAGACAGATATCAGACAACCTTAAGTATGCAAATATCCAAATCATGGGTGTTCTGGAAGGGAAATACACTATTTCCCCTTCATTTCTGAGGAATAGCCTTGCTGGATATAGTATTCTAGGCTGACAGTTTTTTCTTTTAGTATTTTATGAATATATCACCCCATTCTCTACTGGCCTGTAGGGTTTCTGTTAAGACATCTGCAGTTAATATGACAGGGACTCCCTTATAGGTGACTTGACATTCTTTTCTTTCTGATTTTAGGATTCTCTTCATCTTTGAGTTTTGCCAGGTTGACTATAATGTACCTTAGAGAGGACCTTTTTGGGCTGACAAAATTTAACATCCCTTCATAATAAAGGCTCTCAGCAAATTAGGTATAGAAGGAAAGTATCTCAACACAATAAAAGCCATATATGACAAATCCACCATCAGTATTATCCTGAAAAGCTTTCAGCTTTTCCCTTAAGAGTGGTAAGAAGACAAGGATGCCCACCCTCACCACTCCTGTTTAACATAGTATTGGAAGTACTAGCCAGAGCAATCAGTCAAGAGAAAGAAATAAAGAGCATCCAGACTGGAAAAGAAGTCAAATTGTCCCTGTTTGCAGATGACATGATCCTATATATCAAAAAGCCTAAAGGTTCTACAAAAAATCTCTTAGAGTTGATAAATGATTTCAGTAAAGTTTCAGAATTCAAAATCAACATGCAAAACTCAGTTGTGTTTTTGTATTCTAACAATGAACTAGCAGAGAAAAATAAAGTTAGCCCATTTAAGAAAGTCACCAAAAAGATAAAATAGTTAGGAATAAATTTAACCAAGAAGGTGAAAGATCTCTACAACGAGAACTACAAATCACCATTGAAAGAATTTAAATAAGACACAAAAAAGTGGAAACATACTACCAAAGTGATCTCCAGATTCAATGCAATCCCCTTCAAAAGACCAATGACATTCTTCATAGAAATAGAAAAAAACAATCCTAACATTCACATGGAACAACAAAAGATCCCAAATAGCCAAAGCAATCCTGGGTAAAAAACAAAGTCAGAAGCACAACACTACTTGACTTCAAATTATACTACAAAGCTATAGTAACGAAAACAGCATGATACTGTCATAAAAACAGAAACTTGGATGAATGCAACAGAATAGAGAAGCCAGAAATCAATCCACATACTTACAGCCACCTGATCTTTGACAAAGGCAACAGGAACAGACATTGGGGAAAAGACTGCCTCTTCAACAAATTGTTCTGAGAAAACTGGACATCCATATGTAGAATGAAACTAGACCTGTCCCTCTTAGCATATACCAATTTCAATCCAAAATGGTGTAAAGACTTAAATATATGACCTGAAACTATAGAACTCCTAAAAGAAAACATAAGGGAAACACTTCAAGAAGTAGGACTGGGCAAAGACTTTGGGTATAAGACACCCAAAGCACAGGCAACAAAAGGAAAAATAAACAAATGAGATTATATCAAAATAAAAAGCTTCTGCATATCAAAAGAAACAATTATCAGAGAGAAAAGACAACCTACAGAATGGGAGGAAATATTTGCAAGCTACGTATGCCACAAAGGATTAATATCTAGAATATACAAGGAACTCAAACAACTTGACAGTAAAAAACCAAATAATCCAATTAAAAAGTGGGCAAAGGATCTGAGTAGGCATTTTTCAAAGGAAGAAATACAAATGACCAACTGACACATGAAAAAAATGCTCAACATCACTCAGCATAAGAGAAATGCAAATTAAAACCACATTGAGATATCATCCTACCCCAGTTAGACTGGCTATTATCAAAAACATTGAGAATAACAAATACTGGAGAGCATGTGGAGAAAGGAGAATGCTCTTATACCGTTGGTGGGACTGTAAACTGGTGTAGCCATTACGGAAAGTGATATGGAGTTTCCTCAAACAACTACAGATAGAACTGCCATATGACCCAGCAATCCACTGCTGGGTATACACACAAAGGAATGGAGAGCATCGTGCGGAAGGGACACCTTCATCCCCCATGTTTATTGCAGCTCTATTTACAATAGCAATGAGTTGGAACCAACCTAAATGTCCATTGTTAGGTGAGATAAGGAAAGTATTTACATAGTAGAATACTACTCTGCCATAAAGAGAATGAAATACTGACATTTGCAGCAACATAGATGAACTTAGAGAAAATTATGTTAAGTGAAATAAGCCAGGCACAGAAGGAGAAAAATCACATGTCCTCACTCATAAGTGGGAGCAAAAAAATAAAAGAAAGAAAAAAAGAAGAAAAATACGATAATCACAATAATACATTGAATTTTCACAAGGAGAGAACAGAACTGAGGTTACCAGAGTTGGGAAAGGGGGATGGGGAAAGAGTAAGGGAGGAATTGATAAAGGGCCACCAATGATTACATTGTATAATGTTGAATAGTATATTCAACATTATCCTGCTTTACGCATCACATATTGCACACAGGTACTGATATTCAGCTCTGAACCTACAGATATCTACAATCAACTGTGTTTCAATAAAAAAAAACTTAAAAAAAAAAAAGAAATACTTAATAACTGCCAATCGGTGACCCTAAAGCTGGGAGCCTAGTACAGATTATCCCAAGCCTATTTACATATCTGAAATTTTATGTCTGCAACAAAAAATTAACTGATTTTTAGTAAGTTCATTGCTATATGTAGAGGTCCACATTTAATATTACAGAAATTTGAGCATTTAAAATGAACCATCCCTATTTTTAAAGCTCCAGACCTATGTACCGTCTGTCCATGTGTTGTTGTCACTTGCAACTCTGCTCCCACAATTTCATTTAAACATGAAAGAAGAGTAGAAGCAGAGTAAACCAGAGGATAATAGGACCTTGTTCTAGAGGCAATGTGCTTTGTTCTAGACAAGAATCTAGGACACACAGAAACAAAAATGACCTCAGCCTCTGGAGCCCCACCCCAATGGTGCTGCACCATAGGAATTCCTCCTTGCCTACTTCTCTGTGACTGTCACACCTGCCTTTCCTGGACACCTAGGATACCCTGCTGTAGTGTGAATGGGATTTTTCTCTGGAGAATTTAGCTCTGTTTATTACCAGGTTCACTTAGTCTCCTCCTACAACTTGGATCTCCAGATCTGAGAAGCAAAGGAGGTAAAGGCTGTGGCTATGAATTTTGACCTTGACACTATCCTAGGATAAAGCAGCTGTGACTGGACAACGTGGACAATATTAAAGGTGGGATGACAACCAGGATTACTTGCGTATTAGGAATTAAAAATTAAAATGCATCTTCAAGTTGTAACAGAGGCAGATATGTGCATTTTGCAAAGGACGAGGAAAGAGGTTCTTTATACATTCTTATTTTTTTTTTTTTTTTTTGTTTTTTTGTCTTTTTCCGTGTCCGGCAACGGATCACAACCCTCAGTGTCGCCCCCGTACCGGACCGGGACCAGCAACGGGATCGCAACCCTCGGTGTTGCTCCCGCGCCTCGCTCAGCCAGTGAGCGGGAACCGGTCTGTATGTGGGATCCGAACCCTCGGGTGGGAGCGCCGCACTATCCAGTGTGCCACCGGGCCGGCCCTATACATTCTTTTATGAAATGTTTATCGATTACTTTTTATATATGCACAATCTTTTCTATTTTTACTGTCTTTCCTTAACTAACTTTGCCTTTGCCATTAAATGCAGGACTTACCCCAAATCATAGGAATGGACTTTGAGTGGTTACCACCTTCTGCCCCATCAGTTAGTTACTGCACAATTGTTCCTCTTCATAAGAGAAAGAAAAACAAAACAAGGCAAAACATGAAGATTCGCTCTTGGCCATACCTGTTTGCCTCTGTAGAAACGTGGTGGATAGCAAGTGCTGTGGCAAAGCTTGATGCCTGGGTTGTAGCACAGCTTAATAGCATCGTGGGTGAAGTTAATTAACCCATCCAGATAAGAGACAGAAGCAAGAAGCACATTTCAGAGCTCCAGACAGTTTTGAGCATCAGGATAATTGTAGAGAGAATAAGATATTTTGAAATTATACAGTGATCTCTATTTAAGTGGTAACAGCTGGTACCAACTTGACAAATCAAGGAATTTTATAAGAAAGATAAACCGTACACTTCCTGTGAAACCCAGCCAGACTAATATCATCAGGGAATATAGCAAAAACGCTTACTACTGTCAAGTCAATACTCAGACTAGTTGACCTTTTCTAAAGGGTTGAAAATAAGTTTAGCAAAACCCTGCAACATATACTGAAATATAGGCTGGAGGTGAATGGTAGGTGGCTTGAGCAGTTTTATTAACCAGCCAATCAACAGTAATTGGTAAACTGCTGACTCCCCTGAGAGCCTGGGGAGATGCGTGTCTGCCCATTGGTGAACTGGTGATTGCTTGGAGGGCACTTTATGGGCTACATTTGCCGTTTTGAGGTGTGTTTTTCCCACGAGCTTTCACGGTATTGCCCATGAATCTGAACCTCGTGACTGTAAATGTTCCCTGGCCTTGACAATAAGTGTTTCAGCTTTACTTCAGTGTTTGTTTTCTGCCAATGCCATGGCCTGGATGCCCTGCAGTATCTGTCTTGCAGCCTGAGGCCATTATCGGGCAGTGCATTTCCATTTCCTTGAGTATAATTTCTTTTAAATACTTCTTTCACTGAAAATGGGCCATTTTGTGATGATTATACCATAGTCAACATCTTTCTGTGGGAGCCATAAGCATTTTCATGAGTATGTGTCTAGTTTCATTCCTTTGTTCTTTTACTCTCCTATGTAAGGCACATACATTGGGCCAATCTTTGCCTGGTACTTGGATACAATTCTTTAATCAGTGATCACTTTAATTTCTCCTCTCCCCACTTGCAGCCAAAATAATCATTTAATTAGGTCCAACGGTATGATATATGTTTCTGTAATCTGAGCCAAAACTCGATACTTCGACTGCTCACAGAGCCCACAGAATTCCCTGAGTGACCTTCCAGGAGACTGAAACCCAAGGGCAATGGGACCGAGCCCTCAGGATGAAATGGGATGTGGACTGCCCTGTCTTTCTCTGTGGCCCAATAACGAGGACTGTGATTTACAGTGCCTTCTTTTCTCCCTGACTCCGCTTTTCTAGCGTTTTTCTTTTCAGTTTGGATCGTGGCCTGCATCAAGCCCCTCTCATAAGACATGTGCCATTTTGATTTTAAAGTAATGGAAAGACTGCTTCAGCACTGCTCATTGGCGATACGACTCTCGGACTGTCTGCAGATTGCCGAGTAAGTGAAATGTTGTGACAGAGAGAAACGTGTTGTCAGCATCACTTCACCTGTGGTTGAGAAGGAAAACTGAAACTACTTCAGCAGGGTACAGACGCTGATGGCTGGAGTGATCTCTGCAAAACAAATGACCACAGGCCACCTTGTTTCCCTTTATGCCTCATTCTTCTCTAATGAAATGCCCAATTAAAAACATAGCTCATGTGTTTTAAAGAAAGGCTGGAAAAGGATTCTGGGAAGGAGCAGTGACAGCAGCCATCCATCAATACAGGAGAGAATCACGGTGCCATCGTGAAGAAACAGTACCATGTTGTGACCTCCAGTGTCCCACATGGCCATTTTAAAGGAGACTCAAAATGAACAGAACTTGTTTAAGATAGAAAGTTTGTGTGTGTGTGTTTGTGTGTGTGTGTGAGAGAGAGAGAGGAGAGAGAGACATGAATTATTTGTGATACATCAAACGGCAGACACTGGGTGGAAATTAAAAAAAAAAAATCCCCAGTAGAGTGATACATTTAGGACAACTTGTGAATTTGTCTCTGGGATTAAATGGAGCAGGGAACTGTGCAGCTGTGTGTTGTCCCCTAGCAAAATGAGGTTCTCTCTGTTTCCCTGGCAGGCGTGTTCCTGTCAAGAGCTTGTTGGGAGTGGGAACCGGCTCTCGGAGGCTGGCTGACTGTTATCTTCACATTCAGGTCTGCCTTGTGGAAGCTACTCTTTATTTTTTCACTTAGAGAACACTCTTGATAAGAGAAAATGTTGACTGCTTTGCCTTTCTTGAGAATCACTAAGGAAACATTTCTTCTTGTCAATCTCCTTTCACGTGCTGTTAGGATAAAGGAAAGGGGATATTATCTAGAGAACAGCCTTGACTTTCAACGTGTATTTAACAGCCAATGTTTTCTTGAGCTCCTACCCCAGGCAGGAGCATTTGCTAGTCATTTCCAGTCATACAAAGAAGAATGAAGCTAAGTTCCTGCCTTTAAGTAGCTAAGTGCATTCTCAAATAAAAATAAATCGCCTAATTGGAAGGGCTATAGGAGGGGTACAGATAAAGTTAGAAGGGAATTTGTATGGGCTGAACTTCCTTACATGGTTCACTCCATGGGTTCTGGATTTAGGCAGATCTGAGTTTGAACACTGGCTCTGACACCTACCTGCCTGACATTGGTTGGCACGGTGAATTTTAAGCTCCCCAAGTCTCCATTTCTCTCATTTGCTAAATGAGGATAGTGACAACTACCTTGTAGGTTATTGGGATGAGTAGATGAGATACCACATGTACAGTGTCTAGCACAGTGCCTGGCACGTGTGAGTCTCCCACCTGTCTTATGCCCACTGCATCCCCTGTCAGGCATACAGATGCCTCTCATAAATCTGCCTGTGCTGCAAAAGTGGCCATTAGCATTCAGATGTCTTCTTCATCTGTGTTGTAGCTCTGCATATAAAGAAATCTAACACCTGGGGAGTGACCATATAATAATGAAGATGTGTTTTTAGAAACTAACTTCTCAGAATTTGTAAGTCCAAGTGATTCTTGTCCTCTTTATAGAAAGATCATGCATGACAGGTGTGGTAGTCATAGGCTGTTCACCAATATTCTGGCCTTTCTCCTTCCAGGGACACAGCAGGTTTTATACTTCTTCATACAATTGGAAGTTAGACTTGCCATGAGACTTTCTTTGGCTAATGAAATGTGAGCAGAAGTAACTTGTTTCACCTTGAGGTGGAAGCTTTAAAAGAATCCACTCTCACTGCCTCCTCTATTGTGGAAGCAAATGTTGAGATAGGGCTGGTGTCAGCCCAGACCCAGGAGAATTTACAAGGAGCAGGATCCCTCTGATAATATATGTTAAAGATACATCATGGGTAAGTTCTTGGCTTTGCTGTGTCACGCCACTGAGGTTTTGAAGTTGTTTGTTCATGGTCTGCCTAGACTAATATAGGAGATTGCACACATATTCCATCAATTCTGCTTTTGCTCAAAACATTTCAGTGATTCTTCTGGTGGAATTGCTTTCAAAGGCAGCATATGACAACCACAGTGTTGGTGTAAAGCCATACTTGTTTTCTTCCCTATAGCAGTATTGCCAGGCTTGATCTCCCACTGTATTCATTACACTTGACTCTGGCTGCATCTGCTGCAGAGAACAGATGAAACATCATTGAGCCTATTGGAATGAATGTGCCCTTCAGAAGCAGTGGAAAGAAAGGCTGGAGTGCGTGTGGGGGATATGGAGGTAGTTTGCCCAGAGGCAGACAATAACAAGGTGCATTATCTATAGAAAAATTTAAAATAATTGAACTAAGATACAGTCATTTTTATTATCACCACAAATCTACAATTCAAAACAATGTTAAGGACAAAAATACTCTTCCCTTCCCTGCTTCCACTCCCCCAACCCTTTATGCAACTCTTCAGAAAACAGAGAGAGTTTTTAAAACCTGAACAA
>NW_007732949.1:70207-75992 GCF_000696425.1 Galeopterus variegatus | reverse complement strand
CAGCCAGTGAGCGGGAACCGGTCTGTATGTGGGATCCGAACCCTCGGGTGGGAGCGCCGCACTATCCAGTGTGCCACCGGGCCGGCCCTATACATTCTTTTATGAAATGTTTATCGATTACTTTTTATATATGCACAATCTTTTCTATTTTTACTGTCTTTCCTTAACTAACTTTGCCTTTGCCATTAAATGCAGGACTTACCCCAAATCATAGGAATGGACTTTGAGTGGTTACCACCTTCTGCCCCATCAGTTAGTTACTGCACAATTGTTCCTCTTCATAAGAGAAAGAAAAACAAAACAAGGCAAAACATGAAGATTCGCTCTTGGCCATACCTGTTTGCCTCTGTAGAAACGTGGTGGATAGCAAGTGCTGTGGCAAAGCTTGATGCCTGGGTTGTAGCACAGCTTAATAGCATCGTGGGTGAAGTTAATTAACCCATCCAGATAAGAGACAGAAGCAAGAAGCACATTTCAGAGCTCCAGACAGTTTTGAGCATCAGGATAATTGTAGAGAGAATAAGATATTTTGAAATTATACAGTGATCTCTATTTAAGTGGTAACAGCTGGTACCAACTTGACAAATCAAGGAATTTTATAAGAAAGATAAACCGTACACTTCCTGTGAAACCCAGCCAGACTAATATCATCAGGGAATATAGCAAAAACGCTTACTACTGTCAAGTCAATACTCAGACTAGTTGACCTTTTCTAAAGGGTTGAAAATAAGTTTAGCAAAACCCTGCAACATATACTGAAATATAGGCTGGAGGTGAATGGTAGGTGGCTTGAGCAGTTTTATTAACCAGCCAATCAACAGTAATTGGTAAACTGCTGACTCCCCTGAGAGCCTGGGGAGATGCGTGTCTGCCCATTGGTGAACTGGTGATTGCTTGGAGGGCACTTTATGGGCTACATTTGCCGTTTTGAGGTGTGTTTTTCCCACGAGCTTTCACGGTATTGCCCATGAATCTGAACCTCGTGACTGTAAATGTTCCCTGGCCTTGACAATAAGTGTTTCAGCTTTACTTCAGTGTTTGTTTTCTGCCAATGCCATGGCCTGGATGCCCTGCAGTATCTGTCTTGCAGCCTGAGGCCATTATCGGGCAGTGCATTTCCATTTCCTTGAGTATAATTTCTTTTAAATACTTCTTTCACTGAAAATGGGCCATTTTGTGATGATTATACCATAGTCAACATCTTTCTGTGGGAGCCATAAGCATTTTCATGAGTATGTGTCTAGTTTCATTCCTTTGTTCTTTTACTCTCCTATGTAAGGCACATACATTGGGCCAATCTTTGCCTGGTACTTGGATACAATTCTTTAATCAGTGATCACTTTAATTTCTCCTCTCCCCACTTGCAGCCAAAATAATCATTTAATTAGGTCCAACGGTATGATATATGTTTCTGTAATCTGAGCCAAAACTCGATACTTCGACTGCTCACAGAGCCCACAGAATTCCCTGAGTGACCTTCCAGGAGACTGAAACCCAAGGGCAATGGGACCGAGCCCTCAGGATGAAATGGGATGTGGACTGCCCTGTCTTTCTCTGTGGCCCAATAACGAGGACTGTGATTTACAGTGCCTTCTTTTCTCCCTGACTCCGCTTTTCTAGCGTTTTTCTTTTCAGTTTGGATCGTGGCCTGCATCAAGCCCCTCTCATAAGACATGTGCCATTTTGATTTTAAAGTAATGGAAAGACTGCTTCAGCACTGCTCATTGGCGATACGACTCTCGGACTGTCTGCAGATTGCCGAGTAAGTGAAATGTTGTGACAGAGAGAAACGTGTTGTCAGCATCACTTCACCTGTGGTTGAGAAGGAAAACTGAAACTACTTCAGCAGGGTACAGACGCTGATGGCTGGAGTGATCTCTGCAAAACAAATGACCACAGGCCACCTTGTTTTCCTTTATGCCTCATTCTTCTCTAATGAAATGCCCAATTAAAAACATAGCTCGGGTACAGACGCTGATGGCTGGAGTGATCTCTGCAAAACAAATGACCACAGGCCACCTTGTTTCCCTTTATGCCTCATTCTTCTCTAATGAAATGCCCAATTAAAAACATAGCTCGTGTGTTTTAAAGAAAGGCTGGAAAAGGATTCTGGGAAGGAGCAGTGACAGCAGCCATCCATCAATACAGGAGAGAATCACGGTGCCATCGTGAAGAAACAGTACCATGTTGTGACCTCCAGTGTCCCACATGGCCATTTTAAAGGAGACTCAAAATGAACAGAACTTGTTTAAGATAGAAAGTTTGTGTGTGTGTGTTTGTGTGTGTGTGTGAGAGAGAGAGAGGAGAGAGAGACATGAATTATTTGTGATACATCAAACGGCAGACACTGGGTGGAAATTAAAAAAAAAAAATCCCCAGTAGAGTGATACATTTAGGACAACTTGTGAATTTGTCTCTGGGATTAAATGGAGCAGGGAACTGTGCAGCTGTGTGTTGTCCCCTAGCAAAATGAGGTTCTCTCTGTTTCCCTGGCAGGCGTGTTCCTGTCAAGAGCTTGTTGGGAGTGGGAACCGGCTCTCGGAGGCTGGCTGACTGTTATCTTCACATTCAGGTCTGCCTTGTGGAAGCTACTCTTTATTTTTTCACTTAGAGAACACTCTTGATAAGAGAAAATGTTGACTGCTTTGCCTTTCTTGAGAATCACTAAGGAAACATTTCTTCTTGTCAATCTCCTTTCACGTGCTGTTAGGATAAAGGAAAGGGGATATTATCTAGAGAACAGCCTTGACTTTCAACGTGTATTTAACAGCCAATGTTTTCTTGAGCTCCTACCCCAGGCAGGAGCATTTGCTAGTCATTTCCAGTCATACAAAGAAGAATGAAGCTAAGTTCCTGCCTTTAAGTAGCTAAGTGCATTCTCAAATAAAAATAAATCGCCTAATTGGAAGGGCTATAGGAGGGGTACAGATAAAGTTAGAAGGGAATTTGTATGGGCTGAACTTCCTTACATGGTTCACTCCATGGGTTCTGGATTTAGGCAGATCTGAGTTTGAACACTGGCTCTGACACCTACCTGCCTGACATTGGTTGGCACGGTGAATTTTAAGCTCCCCAAGTCTCCATTTCTCTCATTTGCTAAATGAGGATAGTGACAACTACCTTGTAGGTTATTGGGATGAGTAGATGAGATACCACATGTACAGTGTCTAGCACAGTGCCTGGCACGTGTGAGTCTCCCACCTGTCTTATGCCCACTGCATCCCCTGTCAGGCATACAGATGCCTCTCATAAATCTGCCTGTGCTGCAAAAGTGGCCATTAGCATTCAGATGTCTTCTTCATCTGTGTTGTAGCTCTGCATATAAAGAAATCTAACACCTGGGGAGTGACCATATAATAATGAAGATGTGTTTTTAGAAACTAACTTCTCAGAATTTGTAAGTCCAAGTGATTCTTGTCCTCTTTATAGAAAGATCATGCATGACAGGTGTGGTAGTCATAGGCTGTTCACCAATATTCTGGCCTTTCTCCTTCCAGGAACACAGCAGGTTTTATACTTCTTCATACAATTGGAAGTTAGACTTGCCATGAGACTTTCTTTGGCTAATGAAATGTGAGCAGAAGTAACTTGTTTCACCTTGAGGTGGAAGCTTTAAAAGAATCCACTCTCACTGCCTCCTCTATTGTGGAAGCAAATGTTGAGATAGGGCTGGTGTCAGCCCAGACCCAGGAGAATTTACAAGGAGCAGGATCCCTCTGATAATATATGTTAAAGATACATCATGGGTAAGTTCTTGGCTTTGCTGTGTCACGCCACTGAGGTTTTGAAGTTGTTTGTTCATGGTCTGCCTAGACTAATATAGGAGATTGCACACATATTCCATCAATTCTGCTTTTGCTCAAAACATTTCAGTGATTCTTCTGGTGGAATTGCTTTCAAAGGCAGCATATGACAACCACAGTGTTGGTGTAAAGCCATACTTGTTTTCTTCCCTATAGCAGTATTGCCAGGCTTGATCTCCCACTGTATTCATTACACTTGACTCTGGCTGCATCTGCTGCAGAGAACAGATGAAACATCATTGAGCCTATTGGAATGAATGTGCCCTTCAGAAGCAGTGGAAAGAAAGGCTGGAGTGCGTGTGGGGGATATGGAGGTAGTTTGCCCAGAGGCAGACAATAACAAGGTGCATTATCTATAGAAAAATTTAAAATAATTGAACTAAGATACAGTCATTTTTATTATCACCACAAATCTACAATTCAAAACAATGTTAAGGACAAAAATACTCTTCCCTTCCCTGCTTCCCTATAGAAAAATTTAAAATAATTGAACTAAGATACAGTCATTTTTATTATCACCACAAATCTGCAATTCAAAACAATGTTAAGGACAAAAATACTCTTCCCTTCCCTGCTTCCACTCCCCCAACCCTTTATGCAACTCTTCAGAAAACAGAGAGAGTTTTTAAAACCTGAACAACAGAAATGTGAATTGGAATGTGTTCTCCCCACTACTGTGAATGTTTTGAAAGAGATAACATTCATTTGGAATATTTATTTAAAGGAAAAAGAAAAATCATTCCATTTTATTATTGCCCTTCGTACATTAATTTGAGTGTTGGCTTATGAATTTGTATCTAATCATGTACACGTTTGTCTAAATCCTTCTCTCTAGATTGTAAGATCCATGAGGGCAGGGCTGGGCTTCATTCATTGTTAGGTGTCCATAGGGTCTGGCCAGTGTGGTAGTCCTGTACACATGACTGAGCCCCAGTGTGTGTGCTGGATCACTCAAACTAGGTTTGCAGTGAAAAGGCATTTTCTTTTCGTTTTTACCAGCCTTGCGTATCAGTATCAGGGTGATGGCTCTGGCCCACTGCTTTGAAGGGTCTTCCTGCTGTTGATACTGAGAAACTCCAGGAGCCTGCTATTTGGAGAGAGATGTGTTCCAGCTACTGGTGCCAACAAAGATCCAAGGCTTATACATACATGACACACCACCCACACCCAGAAAGGGAAATTGGGAGGGATGCCTTCCCCTGAGTCCACATGCATGCCCTGGTTTGTTCTTCAATGACTATCACTCCTTTCATGCTCTTTCCACATTCTGTTATCTGCATGAAATGAAGATGAAGGATGATGGGGAAAAAAAGAAGAGTAATTTTGATTTGTCTTAGGGACTATATTCCTAGGTGAGAGTCCTGGTTGCAAGTAGTATTCTGTAGGAGGTAGGAAGGGAGAGAAGGGTCTGGAGAGCAGTTTGAATGTTGGCTGCAACTCAGACTTCAGCTCTGGAAAAGGTGAATGAATACAACATTTATAAAGTTCATGGTTGGGATTGGCCTGCAATTGTTGATAATCACAGGAAATTCCTAGGGGAAAAATTTTCCCTTGA
Source organism: Galeopterus variegatus (assembly GCF_000696425.1). NCBI lineage: Eukaryota > Metazoa > Chordata > Mammalia > Dermoptera > Cynocephalidae > Galeopterus > Galeopterus variegatus. The sequence continues at coordinate 70,634 of NW_007732949.1, read as the reverse complement.
ATTCTGATGGTCTTATGGTTAAGTTATGATGGCGGGAGGTAAGGTGAAGTTTGGGCCAGAGGAGTCTTTTTACCATTTTGAATGTACCCCTTAATGTTTCCTGGGTAAACGTCTAAGATTGAAGGGAGCATGTGCAGCCTTTGGAGTGTGGAGTCCATCCCCTCTTCCAAGGGACCTTGCAGATGGAGAGTTGCCTTGGGCTGACTGTCCTGGGAATTGAAGCAGGTCTCCAGGTCTGGGCAGATGTTATCAGGTACTTTCAGGTGTTGCCCATGTTCTGGGAATATGAAAAGCTAAACGACAGAAGGATTTTCATTTCTGTTTTTTTTTTTTTCCCAGAAATGTGTAGGGGCATTTTTGAGCTCCTTGGGTGAGATGTAGAGTTCAGAGAAACTGGAAAGCATCCAAATTTCTCTACTGCAAGCTC
>NW_007732949.1:23568-68845 GCF_000696425.1 Galeopterus variegatus | reverse complement strand
AAAAAAAAAAAAAAAAAAAAAAAAAAAAAAAAAAAAAAAAAAAAAAAAAAAAAAAAAAAATCACAAGACAAGCAATACAGGACTCTATTTGGAATAAAAATTACATTTTGAGTATTTTTACCTCTTTCTTTCAGGTAGAATGAGGAAGAACTGTTAGAACTGTGTGTAGTTCGTCTCTCTCACACACACATCAAAAAACAAAAGAAAAGTTGTATCCAAATCCATTGAAAAGTTTCCATTCAAGCTATGGGTGTATTACATAAAAATTGCTTGGCTTTCACAAGAACTGTTCCAAGAGGAGGAACCATAATGCATACTAATAGGTGAAGAAAGCTTCCTTGGGAAGGACCGTAAAACCGTGGAGGCCATAAACTCTGGAACTGGATTCCAAAATGAAAGCACTACGAAAGCCCAGAGCACAGGCTAAGTACGTGTGGGGCCGAGTAAATAAAGTTTTTTGTCTTGAATTGCAAAGTGCAGTTGTGAGTTGTTTACTAGACGTTACCACCTCCACCGCTGCCTTCTTCTTTTAGCCCACTTGTTGCTTCCTGAATGTGACCCTGCAATTAATGGAGAATATAAAATTTAATGAAACGGAGTAAAATTTTGGCTGGATAAATTTTTTTAAAGAAAGTTTCATTATAAATTTTAAAGAGATGTCCTTGGCTAGCATTTTGGACTGACAAGAAACTGTCATTAAATTAGTGTGTTCACCTTCAGAGGCACTGCTCTCTCCAGGTTACATCTTGTGGACCCAGTTGGCTCTTGGGACTGAAGGGGAAGCCCAGCTCTGGCTTGTCCTGGGTACACCTGGAAGCCTAGAAACAATTCTGTATCAGAGTCAGCTTCCAAATGGTCTCCCTCTTTCCTCACATAGCAGCCTTAAAAGTCCCTATGTTTTCACAGTCTTCATAAGGTCACAGAGGAGTGTTTGTTACCAGATTTACAGCTCTGATCTGTGCATGTCCACACTGGGTCTCCACAAGGGTTTCTGCCAAGCTCCAGGGGCCCCACCGAGGCTTCCCACAGTGCAGGCGCAGCGCACATGTTTCCTGAGAGAACTCTGTGCTGCTGTCAGTGTGCACATTTTCAGTCTATAAATCCTCCACATTCCCGTGACTGTTGGCCAGGCCTCCAGCCAGTACTATATGGTATGTGTGAATGCCGCTTTTCCCGAGAGAGAGCTGAGCACTCCTGCCTGGACGGTGTGGACAGACCTCCATTTGCTGAACAGGAATGGGCTCTAGCTCACACAATGCTCTCCTTTGACCAACATCCCAGGGCAGGGCCCAGGCGCTTTGTGTACATACACATTCGTCTGCCCCTGGCAGTGGGTGTGTGACTGCTTTGCTTTAACTACAGAATTGACAACATGTTTATTTTGCTTTAGGTTTAATTAAGTTGTAGACAATTGTTTTTTTCTTTTTCATTTCAGTAGTGGGCCCAGGCGCTTTGTGTACATACACATTCGTCTGCCCCTGGCAGTGGGTGTGTGACTGCTCTGCTTTAACTACGGAATTGACAACATGTTTATTTTGCTTTAGGTTTAATTAAGTGGTAGACAATTGTTTTTTTCTTTTTCATTTCAGTAGGATTGTTGGGCTTCCCAAACTTGAATATACCAGCAGCAAAGTCATCTCCTGTAGACAGTCAAAGCATTGCTTTAATAAAGAGTTGATGATTGTGGATGAATCCTCGGAGAAAGGAGAGAAAAATGTTATGTATATTAGTTTTAATCACATGATTCATTTTTTCACTGAGATTTTAACAATGTAACATCTTCACATTTAAAGTTCAGAACCACTCTGTTAGAAGCCTAGAAATGGCTTCATGGAGATGTTATGGTTGTGTGAATGAACCAGCTGATCTGAAAGTTGTCGGCTTTCATTCTAGCTTTAGCTCTGATTTTCTCTGACTTGGATAAACCACACAACCTCTATGTATATACACTTTCTCATTTATAAAAAATAAATAAATAAAATAAAATGCTGGAAGAGGAACAAGCCACTAGGGAACTTGAGGTCAGAAGGTGAAGAAATATAGCAAGCCAGACGCTGAGTCCAGTTCAGGCAAGGATGATGTGTCATGTTGGAAATTTTAGGACAGGGAAGTTAGTGATGGTGGGGTGATGGGTACTGACAAAGGGAAAGTGAGGCATTACTGCTTTGGATTCCTCACTTAGGAATGGAGATGGTATTTGGGCAAGCTCAGGAGGGGAAGAGGAAGGTAGAAGGGAAAAGGATTTCCAGGACAGATCCTGCACCCATACACAGAATGCTTATTACTCCTGAGCAAGACAATAGAGTTCCTGCTGTGGATTGATTGAATTGTGTCCCCCAGAGTCCATATATTACAAGCTTAATCCCCCCTGTAACAGTTGACAGTGGGAAATCATATTATGGTAATTAAAAGATGGGGCCTTGAAGAGGTGATTATATTGATGGTTTAATGGTGGTCATGGGCATGGTTCTGAGGATGTCAAAAGGAGAGTGCATGATGAGATATTTCTCTTGTTCTCTGCTTTGCCATTTTTTTGCCATGTGAGACCCCTGGCTCACTGTCATCCCCAAGAAGACCCTCATCAGATATGTTCCCTGGACTTTGGACTTCCCAGCCTTTGAAACTGTAAGCAATAAATATTGTTTCTTTATAAATTATCTAGTTCTGGGTATTTTGTTATAAGCAACAGAAATAGACTAACACAGTTCCTCTTCTCTTTCATTAAACAAATTTTTATGAATTGCTTACTCTGTGCCAGGGATTGTGCCCTGGGGATACTGGCTTGTCATCATTAGTCACGTCTACATCTTTATTAAATGTTTTCATCAATCCATGCATGTGAGGTGCTCTAGGAGAGTTAACTGGAGTCATCAGTGGCCTCCCTGAATTCTGTGCAAAAGACAATGTGTGTTTGCTGCTTCTATCACAGTGTTCAGTGTTTGGAAATGAGCAGTCTCTCATTGTTATGCAGACACCAAGGTAATGGGATGTGTATAAATTACAATAGCCGCAATTACTAGCAGGAAAATTTGTTGGCACTTAGTTATGTTATTGTGTTCACTGCAGATTATAGCTTGTTACTTTCTGTTCTTCTAATATACTTTACCCACTTAAGTTTTAAAATAGAAATGAAATGCTGGTGTATCATCATTTTGCAAGAAAGATGTATATGTTTTTTATATTGCATTAGACAGGTTAATATATTTTTGCATTTTATAACAGGGAACTTTATTAGCACGATGAAATTAATTCATGCAGGGCAATATCTTCCAAACCAGTTGTTACCAGTAGATAAAGTCTGATGTGGTAATTGCTAACTGAATATCGGATTGGGGTTATTACTGAAGTAAAACCATTCACTGTGGGATGATCAGAGCAACAATATTGTTAATGATAAAAGAGCCGCATCCACTCTGTAGTTTTAATTAGCTAAAGAGGTGTCCTGGGTGGTTTTGAAAGGCTCATCTTATCGATATTGTTATTTAGAAATGATTTATAATATTGTTACAGGATCTGCTAACGTTTCTATCATTAAAGGTCTATCAGAGTTTCTGTTATAAACTCTGTTGTTGAAGGCTTTGTAGACATGGCTTACATAATTCTTTCAAAGTTGTGATTGTGTGCGCACATGTGTGTGTATGTGTGTGTGTATTTAAAAATTTTTTTTAAGACCCTAAAACCCTAGAAGTTACTGTTTGTTTGCACCATTATTGATCTCATTTGTTCATATGACAATGCCTAGCTTCAGTCCCATACAAAGATGTAAGCCTAATTTTATTGGAGGAAATGACTTCTCTCCTTTATTCACTTGTTGTTTATATTTGAAAGTGAGACTTGGTTACCCTAGAAATCTGCCTGAGCAGATCTGATATGATAAACATCCTCCCATTTAATTATTAGGTTTGTTCTAATATTAATGCTTCAAACATTAATAAAGATTCCAGAAGTACCTAATTTATAATATGAGGTGGTCCTGAGAGAAATTTCCATATTGGTCAATTCCTGAATAAGTATAAATGGAAATACTTTTGAAGAAAAATGTCCTTCTAAGGGTTATAGCTTACATTACAACTATATTCCTGAAAAATCTGTTTGCCAAATAACAGTTCTGTAGGTTAATCACATTCCCTGGTCCCTGCTTTTACACCATTACATCACTTCCCAGGTACAACTGAAGAACCGTGGCTGCCATAACCGTGTCCAAGAAGACTGGACAACGGCGTCATTCTTGGGAGATAGATCTATTGGTTTCACAGACCTCACTTTCCAGGGCAGTGATAAACTTTCACAGAAGTTTTGTTTTGAACTTGAAAGGACCATATGACTTACCTATGCTTATTTATGGCTTACAAATAGGAAAAATGAGACCAAAAAATGTTGAGTTCTTGTCTAGAGTCCTGTATCTAGTTAGTCGAAATACCCTGAACAGTAATCTAGCCTGGCCTAGCAGTGTTTCTTTTTGCTAACTGCATGGTTTGCATTGTTATTGAGTGGTTGGGGAGCTTTCTAGTGGCTTTTAGAGCTCTGAGGGCCATCAGAGATACTTTGGCCCTGCTACTGACTTTCCTTAATTCTGGCATAGTAGTGTTACCATGAAACTTCCTGGTTTTTTTTTTTTTTTTTTTCTGGTTCTAGGGTAGAACCGTCTCCCAGAAAAGGAATCTCACTGATGGTATGTTAAATTCTAATCCGTAAATTTTTGTATAAAAAGATTTTTTTTTCACATGGTAAGAGGAGATAAAACATGAGTTACTTGTGTTTTATATTTTAAAAAAATGTTGTATAAGACCAATCCTGTGAAAAAACCCATGTGAACATGTGTGAGGGGAGGCACACATCATATTTAGAACCATAGTGGTGAGCTGAGCTCTAGTTAACAGAAGTTCTGAAGCTAAATTTTCATTTTTGAAACAAATTAACTGTAATTACTAAGCTCAAAATTTATTTTCATGGGAGATTTAAAAAGCTGAGCAAAAAAATCTTTTATTCTTTTTAAACATAGTTATGTTTATGAACTTCAGCTATTACAAAATATGCCTTCTCATTAAGTACTTATTTATAGTTTATAGAAGTTACAAATGTTTCATATCAGTCACAACAAACTTTTTAAAAAAAGCATTACTAAAAGGTTTTAGGTAGTAGGTGTGATAGGGCCAGATACAGCATTCATATCAGCATGATGCTAGCTGCTGTAGAAGCAAACTCTTAAGTATATAGCGGTCCGATGTTACAGAAATATACTCAGGATCTCCAAAACAGCTATTTTTGGCTTATGAGTAGCTTTCTTCCAAGTGGTGATTCAGGAACCCAGTCTCTTTCCATCTTGTGGCCCTGTCATCCTCATCATGTGGCTTCCAGTTCCTCTGTTTTCACACTGTGAGAGTGGATGGGAAAGGCACACTGTCTCCCCAACCATATCCCCCATCATCCTCACACAGATGCTGTTTTAGTCTGTTTTGTGTTGCTATAACAGAATACCTGAAACTGGGTAATTTATAAAGAAGAGAGGTTTATTTGGCTTACGATTCTGGGACAGCTGCATCTGGCACAGGCCTCAGGCTGCTTCTGCTCATGTGGAAAAGTGGCAGGCAGCCAGTGGGTACAAGCAGATCACATGGCGAGAGAGGAAGCAAGAGAGAGAGAAAGTGCCAGGGTCCTTTAAACGATGAGCTCTCGTAGGAACTACTAGAGCGAGAACTCACTCACTACCCCTCCTCCCCCAGGGAGAGCATTAATCCATTCATGAAGGATCCGCCCCCATGACTCAATCAGTTTCCAGCACTGCCACATTGGAGATCAAATTTCCACATGAGTTTTGGAGGGGACAACACATCCAAACTCCATCACATGCCATTGGCAAGAATGAGTCATGTGGTCCCACCTAGACTCAGGAATGTCATTTTTGGCTGGGGAGCTGCTTCTCAGTAACAGCTATGTATTTTGGAAGGGGGAGCACAATATGGCAGAGTCAATTTCTTCTGCCACAATACCTTACTCACGATTAACACTCAAGACACATGATAGTAAAAGACTAGTTTTAGAGGCCAGGGAATTGGGTAACTTTGTCATGAGAGTGCACAAATCTGTATTCATTCATATGACACTGTTTGGCAAGGGCTTGGGGTAGAATGATTCACATGGACATCCCAGGCAGGTTAATTGTGTGGTGTCCCTTCAAATTAATTTTCTTTAGATATTTGTTCAATAATTAATTAGTCCAGGTGATGAAAATTGTTTACTCTTAAAAAAAATGCATAACTATTTATGTTCAAAATATGGGCCTTACTATATACAATTTCCAAAGCACATAGCCTATTAAAAGACACATGTATGACATGTATATATCAGAAGACATATATATTTACATATATAAAATAAACATATATAATATATATATTTACTATATATGCATGTAATAAATTAAATAAAATAATTAATTCACTCACTTCTAGATCAAAATTACACACCTTCATTATTCAGTTATGGAATTTAAGCAGTTGTGATGGCCAGTTTACTCGACTGTCAGTGGATGAACTGGCAGGCTTCAGGGATGGTGGCTTTCTGCAGGATAAGGTACAATTTACATCACAGAAATTTCACAGATAATGGGTCCAAAGGAGCTGGGAAGAGATTTTCTTGCCACTTAACGGCACTATCAATTTGACTGCAAGTGTCTCCATTCCAATTTAGTAGTTACTATAAAAAGATGTTGAAAATCCAAAATAACTGGTACTATATTTCTAATTTATCTCAATGATACGTTAGTGCCAGGAATGACCACCAATTATCCTTGTTTGGCATTTCGTCACTCTTTGCCAGATTATTCCACAGGTTTGCAACTTGACAGGGTTTATTTATGGCCTCTAGAGAGGTATATTACTTCTAGTTCTGACAGAGGTAATCAATGCTTGAAAGAACAGTGAATCTGTCTCTATGCAGCAAAGTGATGCCTGGAGGACTTTTTGAGGTCACAGTTGTCTTGAAGTCATCGGGTGCCTGAGATTCTGTTAGGATGGTTGTCTACATCTTCTAAAGCAGTGTTCCTTAACTGTGGTAGTACACTGGAATCACAGGAGGACCTTGTAGGAAGTACTAATGCTCACCCCTCCGCACACTGGTGGCCCTGATTATCCTGGGATGAAACCTGGGCATTGATGATTTTTAATAGCGATTTATGTATAATTCTAGCAAGCTCCCTATTTAAAAGCTCCCCAGGTAATTCAGCAAGGATTGAGAATCACTCATCAAAAGAGATGCCCCCTTTATAGCCTTGTTTAACGAGAGGAGATCCTTTCATCAGAAATCACCCATGATCGAGCAGTCCAGGAGCCATAGTGAGGACAGAGTTGAGCTGACAGTTTTATTGCAGATGGTCTCAATATGATAGCTATGTGTGCTATCACTCAGATGTTCTGTTTTCACCTCTGGAGACTAACTCCTACTTAGTTTATGTGTAACCTGACAATGGGAAAATATGAAAACCAAATAGGTCCCAGCAATGCACACATTACACAGAGAGGTAAGATTTTTACTTATTTCCTTCCATTATTTTGAGATTTAACCAATATTAAGCATGACTTCTGCTTATTTTAATAAGTGTATGCTTCAGCATTTAGTCATTCATTGATTCAAAGTATTTATTTATCCTTTTATGTATCAGGCACCAGAATAGTCTTACAAAATAATATATCAACATCTTCACAAGCAAAATTTACTGTGGAAATAGACAAATCATTTTGCAGAACTACTGTTGTTAACTCAACCTCTTTGAGACAAGTGCTTTACATGTTATGTGATAGGCAATTGGATGGCTTTTCCAACGAAGGAAGTTTGCCAGTTTTTACTTCGGTTGGGCAAAGTTATTAGAATACGTACTGTAATGACTCTAGAGTTTTTAATATAATTACCAAACTCTAGTACACTGATTCTAAACTTTTGGTACTTATGACACTCAACTTCCAAATCAGAATTTTTGATTGTGTACATGAAAGGAATAAAAGATAAACAATGGATAAAAAATAAGTACGGAGTTATTTATGATAGAGAAAACTAAAGAAGTAAAAACACCCAACAAAAGGGGTTACTTAAAAGTTATGACAATACATCTATATGATGGAATATTATAAAACAGATTAAAACTTTTTAAAAGAAAATATGAAAATACTAATAATATATTATTTAGAGAAAAAGCTGAATATAAAACAATAGCAATAGTGTGATGCTGCTACAGATTGGATGACCCCCCAACCTCATTGAAACTTAAATCCCCACTGTAACTATTGAGGGTGGGAAATCCCATTATGGTAATTGAAAGGTGGGGCCTTGAAGAGGTGATTAGATTGTAGGACCATGCTGTAGTGAATGGATTAAAAATGATGGTCAGGGTGTGGTTATGAGGGCTTTAAAAGGAGAGTGAGTGAGGAAGTTAGTTTCTCTCTGTTCCACCATTTTCTGCTATGTGAGACTCCTGGGCCACTGTTGCCACCACTAAAACCCTCGCTAGATGTGTTCCCTGGACTTTGGACTTCCCAGCCTCAGACACTGTAAGCAATCAATTTTGTTATCTTTATAAAATACCCAGTTCTGTGTATCTTTTTTAAGCAACGGAAATGGACTAATACAGAAAATTGGTACCAGAGAAGTGGGGTGTTCCTTATAACAAATACTTGAAAATGTGGAAGCAGCTTTGGAACTGTGTGTTAAGGAGAGACTGGAAGAATTTGGCAGAATGGGCTAGAAAAAGCCTGTATGCTGGTGAAAGTTTAGAAGACAAGAAAATGAGAGAAAGTCAGGAGTGTTTTAGAGACTGGTTAAATGGTGGTGACCAGAATGCTTGTGGAAATATGGACTATAAAGACCATTCTAAGGAGGTCTCAGATAGAAATAAGAAGGAGTTTATTGGAAACTGGGGCAAAGATCATCCTTGCAATGAGCTGGCAAGGAACTTGGCTGCATTCTATTCATGTTCAAAAGTTTTATGGAACGTGGAGCCATAAGGTGCTGACCCAAGGTATTTGGCAGAAGAAATTTCTAAGCAGCAAAACATTCAGAAAGCTGCATGGCTACTTGTAACAGCCTATGCTGAGTTATGGTAGCAAAGGCAGACATAAAGATTAGGAAATTTGCAGCCTGGCCATGTGGTAGAGAAGCAGAGAGCATTTTCAGGAAAAATGTAAAGGTGTAGCCCAGCAACCATTTTTCTAAGGCGACTACTACAGAGGATAGGGAAGCAGAGTGTAAAGATTTGCAAAGTTTACAGCAGACTGGCCATATGGTAGAGAATGAAAGGCCCTGAAAGCATTTCAGAGATATTGAAGACTGTGTCTTCCATTATAGGCACAGAGGCCTAGGGAAACAGAATGGTCTCGAAGAACAGGCCCGAGGTGTCCTCCATGGGTTCACTGTCCAAGCCCACTTAGGGAAGTTGCTTCCAGCACCAGCACCCTGGCTTCTCTGGCTGTTCAAGCTATGGCTAAATTGGCCCCATGTGTGGCTGGACCTGTAGCTTTGGAGAACACAAGCTAGAAGCTTTGGCAGTGTCCATGTGCTGTTAAGTCTGCAGGCTTGCAGAGTGTCAGAGCAGTGGAGGCTTGCAAGCCTCCACCCTGATTTCAAAGGATGTGTGGAAAAGCCTGGGGGCCCAGAAAGAGATCATTCCCAGGGGTGGATTCACTGCAGACAGTCTTCATTAGAGCAACGCTGAGAGGAAATGTGGGTTTGGAGTTGCAGCAGAGAAACCCCAACAGTGCCAGGCCTAGTGGAGCTGTGAGAGCTGGACTGTCATGGAGACCCTGGAATTGTGAAGCTTTCAGTTTACATTGCCAGCCTGTGAGAGCTAAAGCATCATCTAAGACCAGGAAACTCACAGAAGAGGAGCTGCCCAGTGACTAGGGGACCCAACCCACATACCAGGACGCAGGGGATGCCTAACACGGAGTCAAGGTAGATGATTTGCCAGCTTTGAGATTTAATGCCTGCTCTGCTGGGTTTTGAACTTGTTTAGGATCTGTTACCCCTTTCTTTTGGCCTATTTCTCCATTTTTGAATGGGAATATGTACTCTATGATTGTCTCACTATTGTATCTTGGCAGTAGATAACTTGTATTGACTTCACTGATGGGACTTTGAACTTTAAATTTTTGAGTCGAAACAAGTTAAGACTTTGGAGACAAAATGAATGTATTTGTATATGAAAAGGGCATGAGTTTTGAGAGGTTGGGGCAGAATGCTGTAGATTGGATACCCCCCCCAACCTCATTGAAGCTTAAATCCCCACCATAACTGCTGAAGGTGGGAAATCCTATTATGGAAATTGAAAGGTGGGGCCTTGAAGAGGTGATTAGTTTGTAGGAATGGGTTAAAAATGTTGGCCATGGGCGTGGTTCTGAGGGCTTTAAAAGGATAGCACACGAAGAGGTTAGTCTGTCTCTGCTCTGCCATTTTCTGCCATGTGAGACCCTGGGTCACTGTCACCACCACCAAGACCATTGCCAGATGTATTCCATGGACTTTGGACTTCTCAACCTCCAAAACTCCAAACAATAAATTTTGTTTTCTTTATAAATTACCTAGTTTCATGTATTTTGTTACAAGCAACAGAAATGGACTAATATAACAAAAGGGGTTACTTAAAAGTTATGGTACATTCATATGACGAACGTTATAAAACAGATTTAAGGTTAAAAGAAAATTGGAAAATGCTGATAATATATTATTTAGAGTAAAAGCTGAATATAGAACAATAGCAATAGTATGAAGCTTTCTAAAATGTGTAAATATTCATGTTGACCCTGTTTTTCTGTATCTTCTGGGCACTTTGGGGTGATGGCAAAATCAGACAGAACAGCAGATTTTCTCAGTTGTCCTGAATGCTTACTTAGGCACAGGGAGTTTCAGTATTTGCTTTTCTCAGTCCTGGGTTTTCAATTACTGGTGACCTCTTTCAAGCATGATTCTGGAATTTCCTGGGCACGATAAAATGGATGTGTAACTAAAAGATTTACTACCTAGTAATGACTCAGATGAGAGAATGAGAAGGGATAGGTGAGCAGTACCTCGTGGCTCCTTTACTTAGTGTGAGTCATCGTTTCTGTGTAGCACGTTATTGCTGGTAGCACAACACCCCTCTCAAATCCCTCCGAAACCTTTTCCCTGGGGGAAGCTCACTGGACCATATAAACTCCCGTATCTTATTAGGTTTTTATCTTAATTATATAACACAAGGCAGTGGTTCTCAAAGTGTTGCTCCCTGGACCTGCAGCATTGCATCACATGAGAATTTTAACATTTAAAAATTTTTACTAGTTAATTATGATGTCTTTGTTTCCTTTTGAATTTTCCTAATACTGTTTCTCACTCAACAATTTATAAAATTATGATAGCTAAAATGCACATAAATCTTTATTTGTGTTGAACACTCTTCTAAGATTTTTCCAAATATTAACTTACTTAATCTTTACAATCACCTTATGAAGTAGGTACTATTATTTCCCTATTTTATGGAGAAGGAAATTGAATGTAGGGAAAATAGGTAACTCACCCAAGGTCATGCAAATATAAAAAATGCTCATAGGAAAAATACTGGAAGCAAATATAAAATGTTAGCAGTGTTTATTTCTGAATGTAGGTCTACAGATGTCTTTGAATTTCTTTTATGTGCTTTTTTATGTTTTTTAAAACAAATACATATTATACTTGTGATCAGAAAAAAAGATGCAGAATGTTATTGAAAAGAACTAAGGAAGATGTTTCAGAGAAGACCTGGAGTAAGGGTGCCCCAGAACAAAAGAATGAGGAGTTATAATTTTAAAACCTTCTCCCTCGGGTCTGGATCCTGGAAGCTGCTGAGCAAGTGAGGAAATAAAGAGCCCCAGGTGTGGGCACAGTGAGCAGCCAAACTGGAAATCCACGAAGGGCATGACATTGATCTGTCTAGTGTCTTAACAGGTTTTGAAACTTCTTATCTTTGTAAGGTTGGCAGTGGAGAAGTGCATTTTATCACAGTATGTTCAGGAGACATTTGATGGGGCAGCTCTCTGCATCCAAGGTGTAAGGGAAGTTTGGCCATAAAATAATGCCCTGACTCATCCTTAATTAGGTATGCAATGTGGGAAAGGAATTAGTGTCTTCCAGTGTATGGGAGGTATGGAGAAACAGTTATAAGTTTTCAAAATAGTCCATCATTAACAATCTGAATGGAATTGATTGGTATCTACAGCTCAGTCAGTGCTTGAACAAGCTAGACAATAGTTGAACTAATTATTTGGGGTATATTATTGCCATTGTAAAATATAATACATGTTTTATTGTAGTAAAAAGATGTTTTTTCTTAATTCCTTTCTTCACTTCACCTCTCTTCAACCCCATCTCCTTGTCAGAGGTCTGGAAGAGTGATTTTTTTGTTTCCTCCCCCATATTGGCGTGAGTGATTCAGTCATCTGAATGCAGCAAGACAAGACACATCTTGTAAGGGTTTACTATTTTAATATCCCTTAATGACCAATAATGAATTCTTTATAGTTAATCTGTTGTTCTCATGAAAACAATCTAGATTTAAAGAAATCAATCATTAATGAGCAGTAAATGACAGCTCCCCAACAACACAGCTGTATTTTTGTAAAAGTGATTAAACATTGTCTGCATTCATAATTGCATGGTTAATAAGAATGTTGAGCACCAAGTCAAGCATTGTTGCTAATGATGACAGATTACGATGCTACAAATGCTTTGGAGTTATGGGGCTAAATTTCCAAAGGCTGTTCTTGGAATGGAAATCACACGGACCCACTAAGTATTCAATTTGCACGGACCATTACCAGGTTTGTGCATGGCATTTGGGAGCTTTGCAGTTGAGATTCTTGAAAATCTGGCCCATTATGACAGAAAGCATCCATAATTAACAGTAACTGATCTCCCTCTGCCCAGCCTTAGTGAAAGGTATAAAATGCTGTGTGTGTGGCTTGATGGAGTCCAAAGTCCCTTTGATGAAGAATCTTGAAACCTAAAAGGGAGGCAAAAAAGTCTCTAGGAACACAGCCATCCTCTGAGGTAGGTGTAAATACCAGAATCTCACGGTCAGGTGAGAGAGTGGGCAAGTCATTCAGAAGGGGAGATGTGTGAGCTCAACCGTGAGCTCCTGTCAAGTCTCATCTGTGAGCTTCTGTCATAGATCCTTTGCCTCTCTCATTGTAGCCATAAACATACTCACTAAACCTTGGGAATTCCTGGATTCTCTTCCACGGGTCTATTTAAAATCTGAGATTGTCCCATGCTCCTTTGGGGATTGTTAACTGTGCTGAGGTAGGTATTTCATTCTTTATGAAACTATCGGCAGAGTGATTGAGTAAGCCCCCTCTGCTGCTCAGTTTGTACTCGGGTCAGGTATGAAGCAAATCCATTTGGGAAGCTATGCATAGCCACAATTTATTAGGAAAATTGTGTGGTAAAAGAGAATTCATGGATTTGTGTATTCTTGGAAATCTCTTGTATTTCTCTGGGATGTTGAGGGTCTGATGGACTGTTTGGTGGCAAACAGTTATGCTGTTATTTACTTATTTCAGTTTATATAGGTATCTTATCTTAACAATACTTTGGCCTAGAGAACAGGCCATTTGTACTATTTCCCTGACTTCCTCATAGGACCTCACGCAGTGCTGTTTTTCTGAATCAGCCAGCGCTTGTCTGAGCCGAGGGTTATAGTCTCACAGTCTACAAGACAGACTGGCATAGGGTTAAGAGCATTGTTTTAAGATGCCTGGGTTTGAAATGCCATTCTGTCTGACATTCTACACTTCTTGGAGCCTCACTTTTCTTCATCAGTAAAACAGGAGTAATAATGGTGGGTATTTATTAGGGTTATGATGAGGATTCAGTGAGATAATTGTATAAAACTCTTAGCACAGTGACTAGGACTTAGCATCTGCTTGGTAAAAGTTAGTTGTTCCTCTCTTTATCACTGTTAAAGCCACAGGTATAGGTCTTGAAAAATTAAGACTGTGGTTGAGTCTTGGATCTCTTTAGCTGGGCTGGGTCATTCTCCATAGATCAGAGGCTGCCCTTAGTCCATGTGTTAAGTGGCTGTAGCTGACTCAAGCAGTTACTTATACATTATGGTCTAAAATGTGTTCCTCTTATACCTAGGAAGGAACATGCATATTGTACAGAGGGGAAAGAGAAAATACCAGCTTGCCAGACAGGTCAGCCCAGAGACATGGCAGCTGTCACAATCAGAGAGTCCCACAACCTTAGTACCAGCATTGGAAATCACACCCAGAGCTGATGTAAGGCCACATTCAGGACTGGGGTTGAAATGTTGATAGGGCAGAGATTTATGGGGCCTTCGATGGCTACAGAGAAATCTGAGATGATGCTCTGACTTCTGCCAGGGACTTCTGCTCTGTTAAAGAGCCCTCTGTATTTTCAACTCAAGCTTCTTGTGTCTGTGTCTGTGTGCAGAGGAAACTTTAAAAATTCAATAGCAGAGCCTGGATGCAATTTAAACATCCTACATGCTCTGGCACAGCCAACCCCCTTCTCCCCTTGGCCACGCCCCCCACCTTTTTTCTCTTTACATTGTTTGCCCTCTAAAGACTTAGGGTCCTTATCACAGAGCACAGTCAAAAAAATGTGCTGAATGAAGTCAAACCATAAAAGAATGGGCCTGTGTTTTTGGCTTCGTTTTCCTCTTTTGTACTGCAACATTCTTTGGAGTCTTTATTATAACAGCAGCAATATAAAAAATATAACTGAGAATTAAAACTGAAGGAAGAAATGCATGGTGTTATAAAATTTTAGGGAATCACATGAATGTTTAACATTTAAAAATTATTAAAAAAATGTAATGGTTGGGGATTGTGTGTGGTTCTAGGACTTTAATGAAGAGCTTGAAATTCTAATTTTAATACCTATCTTTGCTTTAGTGCACAATGTCTTCAATTGGCAAATGAAAATCATGGCAAAAAACCTAAGGAGTATAAAATCAAGGTGATTGGGGGAGGGTGGGCTGTGTCAGGGCATGTATGATGTTTAAATTGCATCCAGGCTTTGCTATTGAATTTTAAAACTGTCCTCTGCCCACAGACACAGACATGAGAAATGCTGATTATTATCTACTACCTCTTTGTGTATGAAGAGCAATTGCTGCTTAATTATTGTCAAATATTTTGTAAATATGAAATGCTAAACCACAATAATAATTTGCATGGTAATGGCCAGGAACCAGATCTTTGTACTCCATTGCTGCAAGTGATTAACAGGAAGATTAGGCAAGAAAGTCTGCATTTCAGTGCCATCATACTGACTGGAAAATGCCAAGGTGTGCAAATGTCCTTTTTCTCTATTTAGTAGAGTAACCTTGGGCTGTAGGTTGTTACATGTGGATGTTGCTGCACTTGACAGAACTTACGATTTGCTGCAACTCGATAGTAACTCTCCTCCTTAGCTGTCCAACTCCTGTTACTGCTGCCACTTATTGCCTTTATTTATATTGTTTCCCAAGCTAAGAATAGGCTCTTTGTTGTTCTCAGTTATGGAAAATTCTACACAGAGAGCCCACCTTCAAGCTCAGTTCAGTCTTATGTTACACCCTCCAGGGTGGCACCAAGACTGATATGACTAGTCACAGGACCTTGGGTCAATTTCTTTAATCTTTCTGAGGCTCAGCTTCATGTTCTGCAAAATAAGAAATGCGGTATTTACTACTTAGAATTATTATAAGATTATTGAGATAATGTGAGCAATTAGGGTTCAGTAAATTTAGTCCTACTCTATGATGCTGTCTTTAACTACTCTGACCTTTAATGACAGCTCCTTTGTTTAAATTTCTTTTACAAGATTTCAATCTGTGACCCACACCTCAATGCTTGACCAAAAATGGTTTCGCATTGTTCTCTTGCTGTGTTAAAAGCCCACATCTCATGTTTCTCAAGGGACTAAATTTTAATTGAACATCTACTGAGAATCAAAGTAAAGCACAGAATCAGATTTTTTAAGCTAGAAGGGAACGTAGGGATGTGGCATGTTTTATTTTCCAGGATGGCCTCCACAATAACTCCCATCCTTCTTGCTCTTCTATACTGTGACCTTGATACTCCCTCATCAAGAGGTAAAGTCTAATTCTTCTTCCCTGAATCTGATCAAGCTTTTAACTACTTTGATCATTAGAGTAGAGTGTAGGGGATGCTATGTGACTTCTAAGGTTAGGTCATAAAATGCCATGAAGCTTCTGCCTTGGATCCTCACAGTTTAGAATTCCCAGCCACCATGTGAGAAGTCCAACTACCTTGAGGTCACCATGCTGTGAGGAAGTCCAGGCCACATGCCTGGTGAATGTGAATGAAGAAGCCATATTGCAAGTGGGTCTTCCTTACCTTGTTGTTCTACCTCCAACTGTTTGAGTCTCCTCATGGAGACCCTAAATGTCATGCAGTAGGGAAGAGCTGTGTCATTTCCAAATGCCTGATCCCTAGAACCCATGAGCATAATAAAATCACTGTTGTTTTATGCCACTAAATTTAAGGTAGTTTATAATGCAGCAAAAATATCTGGAACAAGGAATCACAATTTGTCTACCATATTTTGGAGATTGCATAGACCCAGAGAGGTTAAATAAATCACTTTATTCAAACAAGGACTTAGTGGCAGAGACATTCTTAAGCACTGGCTTTTTGGCTTGAAGCTCCATGCACTATTCACTACATCATGTACCTTCCTAGCTCTTGACATCAGACCTACCTGTTTGCATAGTTAAGACTTAATTTCAGGCCTCTTTACCCAAGGGGTACATATTCTAAAAAGTATTCTTCTCATATAGTAAGCTATGAGGAAATTAATTGTGCTGTAAGCCTAGCATAGAGGATTCTGTTGCAGACTTTAGGTAGTGGGAGATACTGAGAGCTCCTAGAGAAGGGACAAAGACCAAGAAATGGAAGCAGAGAGACAGTTCTGCTGAGACTGGAGCCTTGCCGGGAAGGAAGTGGGAAGCAGCACAGGAGGGTGATAAAAATCATGAGACACTGGTGGAGAAAGAAGAGTCGAAATTGCTTCAGCTCTATTCAGGCAAACAACTGTGTGCTGACGAGAAGAAGCTTGATGAGCAGCTTTAGCCAAACTCTTAATGTCTACAGCAGAGGGGGAAGTGAGCGGGAGGCGGCATATGGAGCAGGAAGGAGCAGAGGGAGTCAGCGTGACAGGAGAGAGGAAGCTTGAGGAGAGAGATGGGGAGCCAAGCACAGAAGCAGGGAACAGTTGGCCCCGAGTGTCCAAAAGGATTAGGAAAAATTGGAGACAGTGGGAGACAATGAAGGAGATAAAATAAAAGCAAAAACAAAATGTTCAAGAAAAACATTTGGGATGCAAGTTAAAGCAGTAAAGAATGTCTGGAAGCGATGGAAAAAAATGGGGATTAAGACATATTTCAGGTGAAAATGGTGAATTGATTCAATTTTTGACAAAAGGAAAAGAGTTTAAATGAGAGTTTAAACAGCATGAAATATTTTGATTTAGCTGCTTAATAAGAAGGCCTTATTGTATTTCTAAGATGCTCCTAAAAGTGGAGTTTGATTTTTTTTTATTATAAGAGAAATTATGCATATATAAACTTAAAAAATGGATGGGGTGAGAATTGGATTTTCTTGGACTCCCAGGAGAAATAAATAGCATTAAGGAGTAAAAGTCTATAATTGTAAGGGAGAAATGAAAATTCAGTAGAAGAATGTTCACTGTCTTACCAATGCCTGTATGCCAGACTAAAGAAGACAAAAAACACTAGGTGGTAATTAGCCTATTCATACCCTGGAGCTTCTGCCCATGTGTAGAGAGCTTCTTGTCTTTATATTTTAATTTGTTGGTGCCTTGAGTCTAAAATCTTGATGATGATGATGATGGTGCCAGTGATAGTGATGTTGGTGGTGCTGGTCAGGATGATGATGTTTCATTTATGCCAAACACTGTTCTAAGTGCTTTATACATATTAACTAATTTAATTCCCCAATAATCATTTGGGATTAGTTAAGTATCTTTAATTATGCCCATTTTATGGATGAGGATACTGAGGCACAGTTCTCCTTCTTTCTCTTCCTTCTATCCATAACTGTCCAAGTAATTGGGAAGGATAAGAAAGAAAACCTATATTATGAACAGTAATAGAAAGCAGCCATCATCTTCAAGGTCCTGGTCATCCTCAGTAACTGTCAGCCCCACTCACCGAGGCTCTGCTCAGGAGTGAATCATGTGACCATCTCCATGTTCCACCTTCCTAGTGTGTTTTCTCATTATTGGAATGGTTGTTATTTGTGATTGTGAGAGAGAAGAACATTTGAAGCGCACCTAAGAATGGGGTTTTATCTTTTAGTGGCTGTCTAATATAAAGAAAACAATGGGAACTTTGAAGTTGGAGAAGGCTTGAATTGAGTCTTGGCTCCACTTCTTACTGTCTGTTCGACTTTGGACAACTTATCATTATTGTTTTATTCATTTGTAAAATGGGGATAATACCATCTCTTTTGCAGGGTCACTGTGAAGATTAAGTAAAATGAGAGACTCAAAGTACCTGGGAGAGTGCTTGAGAATTAGTAGAGGTTCAGTACTTGTTACTTCTGCTTTTTTCTAGAACTGACAATTGGTGACTGCAGATATTTGATATTAATCAAATCAAATATTGATAAGGCCTTTGTAGATGAGGCTGAAAATTTCACATTTTCATGTGCACATAGACTATGCATCTCCATTATGAAATAATCACTCGATGAATAGTTGGAAAATAATGAGATTTAGGCAAATGAGAAAAAAATATCTAAAAAAGAAAACTGTAAAAATTTTTTTAATTTTAGGAACACTTCTGGGATAGACAAAATAACGACTCAAAGATATCCACATCCTAATCCCCACAATCTGTGAATGTTACCTTACATGGCAAAAGATGTGACTAAGTTAAGGTTCTTGAAATGAGGATATTATTCTGGATTATCTGAATGGTCCCTATCTAATCACATGGGTTCTTAAAATTGGAGAACCTTTCAGATTTTGGCCAGAGAAAGAGATATAAAGATGGAAAAATGATCAGAGGGATGCAACATTGTTGGCTTTAAAGATGGGGAAAGGAATTATGAGCCAAGGACTGTGTGTAGGCTCTAGAAGCTGGGAAAGGCAAGAGGAAATCTGTTCTCCCCTAGAGCCTCCAAAAAAGGACCACAACCCTGCCAGCACCTTGATTTTAGCCCATGTTGGATTTCTAATCTACATAATTGTAAAGTAATAAATTTGTATTCCTTTAAGCCACTAAGTTTGTGGCAACTTGTTATGGTAGCTATAGGTATGTAGAACACTATTGTTCTCTCTTCCCCCTTCCCCCTTGAAAGACCGATGCTCAGCATGGTTGTGATTTAGCAGGTACACTAATCTTGAAGGGGACTAATCAAACCCTGATTGACTTTGTTGGCTTCTAAAATCTGAATAATGGCTGAACCGTTAATGGTATATTTGCCTTTGTTCTCAAGACACCTGTTGGGATAAGTCTTAACTCTGGCAATTTCTTAGCTCTTATCATAAGAGGCTCCCTCCTAATGGGGTCCTTCTGAAGATATGCTATGATTGGCTGCCTTTGGAGTGTCTTCACAATGATGTTGTTTTCCCTTGGCCACCCCTTCTTGAATAATAGCTGAACCCTTCACAGTCATGTTTGCACTGTAGGATTGCCAACTAGGTCAAGTCGATTTGAACAGAGAAGGTTAATTGGCCCAGTCTAGGCCAATTGGAATCACTTTCCAACGAGATTGGATTGGGTTGAGGGAGGGGTTAATTCCAGCTTTTGCATGTGACTTGAACTGAATGGTGTTAACTGGGGACTGTGTGGTAGGCATGAACATGAAGAATGTGACTATTCCTGAGGCAGATGGACAGAGCAGAGAAGGAGTCAGAGAGAAAGATCAGGAGGGTGGTGGCCTTGTACCTGCTGGCTTTTAGTCAACATTTTTACCCCTGCTAGGGCCCAGGCACATCCCTGCCCCATATTACACAAGATAACATTGTACCACTATAAAAAATGTCCTTTTATCCCCTTAACTTTGCTAAAAGGGCTTATGTTACTGGCAAACAAAAGAGCCTTGACAAAGACACCTGCTGTGATGGAGATGAATCAAAAAGATAGGAAGGAGAGTATACTAATGTCATCTTGGGTCCTTATTCATGCCTCCTTCCACGGAGGCCTTTAGAAATTCAGAGTAATCTGATCACTCAGTAGGAGTAGGTCAGGAAACATTTTGTGCTTCTTTGACTGTACCTGTAGCTCATGGCAGGGCCTGCCTTTGTGGGGGTTGAGGCCTCTGACCACAGCATGCTTCTTTAGGTTCTGGCCAAAGACATCTAATTCTCACGTTCAAAATTAATGTTTGCAGAGAGGTGTTTTTAAATCAGAATTTTGGAATTCCAGGTGATGTTTCTGCAGCAAGCTTAAACATGAAAACTTAGCACCTAGAAGCCCCAGCCTTAGTGCTTTTCTGTAATTATTTAATTTTGAAAACATGCCTGGTGGAGATTATGATTTCTTGGAGAACTTGAAACCAGAAAGGGTAGTTTTCCTAAATATCATTAACTCATAGAATTTTAAAAGCAACCATAAAAATTGTTATCCATCTAGACAAGGATATATGCTCAGAAGGGTTAGATGGCTAATTCTGTGGTCCTTGATTGGGTCTGTATATGTATCTGTGTGCAGAATTACCAAACTTAGAAATTTAGAGGATGAATTCATTATCAGATAGACAACATAGAATTCTTCAGACTGAAATATTTTTATGAATAGTAAGTAATGTTATAAGGCAAAGAAAATATTTTTATCTTTCTTTTTAAGAACTGAAATTATTTCTATAAACCCAAGTGTGCCCAAAGACATACAATTTCTTTGATGGACTGGATGTTATTAGCAGGAAGTTAACCAAGATAGATAACCAAGTATCTATGAGTATATTCACTCATCCATTCCTTCCTTCCAATTGTTATTTACTGAGTACCTACTATGTGCCTAACAATTTGTAAAAGCTACAGATATAACAGTAAAATAATATGCCCTCGTGGGATCCTCATTTCATGGGCACTCTGCCCTTATGCTTACATTTGAGCTGGGGAGAATAAAAAATTGACATATAAATAAATAGACAATGATAAAGTACTATGAAGAAAATAAAAAGTAGTAATGTGAGATGAAAGAATAATGGGCTGGGGTGACAGAGTATGATTTCTTAGGGTGAGAAGGTAACATTTAGTTGAACTATTTATTCTCTCCATCTATTGCCTGTCTTTTCTTTCTTCTCTGATTACATAAGAAAACATGATGATTCCTATTTACTCTCAGAAGGCTGTAACTCACTTTCCCTGATCAAAGATTTTGTGATGTTAAATCCAGTTTTCTTTTTGTTGCCTCTATTGCCACTTCAAAAGGGGATTGGATTGGGAACTTGTTCTCAAAGAATTTGTATTCAAGTTGGGGAGAGAAAACACAAACATGTTGTGGGATAATGTTTCAAAGTACT
Source organism: Galeopterus variegatus (assembly GCF_000696425.1). Classification (NCBI taxonomy): domain Eukaryota; kingdom Metazoa; phylum Chordata; class Mammalia; order Dermoptera; family Cynocephalidae; genus Galeopterus; species Galeopterus variegatus. Next base: position 47,321 of record NW_007732949.1, on the reverse strand, counting down.
TGGTTTATTTTCCTTCTTCACAAGTCTTACCAAATCCCTTCAGATGTATCTCAAGGCCTTCTCCAATGGCCCCATACTCTCCCCTGGAGCCTCCAGATACAGGCATAAGACCAATCAGAAACAAGCCTTCAACAGCATTCTGTTGGGAAGCTGCTGGTCAGTGTGAGAGAAAGATTCATATATACCCGTTTAGCATTCATTTTCCCGAACTAAGAGTCTAGACTGCAAAACCTGAACTGTCACTGAAGTAAACACCCTCTGTCACCAGCTCCAGCTAGCTAGAAACTGAGTCACTGCTGACTTACAGCTCTCATTGCTGGATGCTGAATGTGGCCAGTCATCAGTATTTTTGCTTATCTAGCATCACGCTTGTCAGTAGAGAAGGTCTGTCCAGATCTGACCTATTCTGTCTGCTGGCCTGGGGACATGTAAACTCCACAGACAGGAGGGTGGAAGACTCAGGACCTTGAGAGATGGTGACATGAAGGGGAAGCTTCAATTTTGACCAAGAAGGGGCTGGATATCCTTTGAAATCACTTGCATTGGGTATTGTTGTATTGGTTGTCTCTTGCCATATTAATACCTCATAACAAACCACCCCACAAATCACTGGCTTAAAACAATAAGCATTTATTTAGTTTGTGGGTTAGTGATTTAGGCTGCACTTAACTGAGTTGTTCTGGTCTCAGCTGGGCTCACTCCTATGTCTGGTGTTGGGCTTTTGGCGGGCCTAAGATTTATCCTGCCAGAGTTATTTGGGCCACTCAGCTCTTCATATGCCTCTGATGCAGTAGGCCGTTGTCTGATTAGAGATTCAAGGCAGGTGAGAAGATAATGGCTATGAGTGCTGGGGGTGTGGTGAGGCCGTGAGCTTGGGGAGCTTGAAGCTCATGGACAATAAATTCGATCTACCATATTGGAGAACTGAGAGTTTCCCAGGGCTTTGAGGAGGGTATGTATGTCTTACAGCTACCCATCCAGTGCTTTCAAGACTGGACCCTTATCTAAACATCATGTTTGTGGAGACACCTGGGAAGGTGGGTGCATTATGGTGTGTCCAGACCATGACTCCCTGCCTCCCCACAATCGCCAGGCCCTACTGTAGGTCTAAGCAATTATGTTGGTTTCACTTTTGTTCCCAGCCTCCTGTCATAGCTCACATTCAGGTGCTCTCTGACTGTTTTTCTTTTACAGTATCTGGTTCAATGAACAATTGCAAAACCTGGCAACCAGGATGAAGCCAAGCATTCTAAATCTTATTTTTCTGTTTTTCCAATAACGAGATCTTTTAAAGACTCTCAAAGTGGAAAATATTTTGAATTACTGTCTTTGATGGGCTGTTCTTGAATTCCTCAGGATCACCATTGATAGCATTCAGAATGATTTTTGGGACACAGCACTAGGCTTAAAATAGTTTGAAGGCTTCTGGGGCAACTACCTAATATGAAAAGTGATTTGTTACCTGTGCTAAGGAAGAATCAGATGTCATGTCATACAAAGTTAATGAGCAGCAACTGTTTTATAGCTTGAGCATGGCACATACCACATACCCTAGTTTCTCTCTGCTCCAGAGAGAGCCACAGTGTTGTATGTAAAATAGAAGTCATTAAATACAGATATTATTTTTTCTAGGTCTTAGATCCTCCCAATCCATCTTTGTCTTTTTTGTCCTTCCGAGGAAACTCCAGCTTTTTGAAGTTAGCTGAGTCTTTGTGAAGGGCCAAGTTATTTTTACAGTGTCAAGGAGACCAAAAAAATAGAACCTGGATAGCAAAACAAACCCTGTGTGGGAGTGAGTGTATGCTTGAATGTGGAAAGTCTGAAACCACATAGATTTCCTGCTCCTTTCTGGCTTTGTGAGGAGGCCGTTGGATGGCTGATGCATTTTTATTCTTTCCAATGAAGCATTAAGCAGCCATTGCATAATCAACAGTCATGAAATAACTGTGGTTCTATACTAATATTTCAAAAAGTGTGGTCTGAGGGCCTGAGGCGTCAGAAGCACTTATATAAAAATCACCGGGTCTGGTCCTTCGAAACAAATTTTTTTTTAAAACATGCATCCCAGGTGATCTCACACTCCCTGATGAATAAGAATATACTATCTTTGGGGGCAAATGTACATTTATCTTCATTATTTTTATGCTTCAGGAGAGCACATAGAGGCGGCAGCAAATACTATTTAAAAATATAATCATTGCAGGGGACTTCTGGGGAGATGGAGGACTAGAGGTACCCAAGGAACATTCCCTCCCACAGAAGAAGATTCTAATGGGCCCACTGCCATGCAAATGCCAGAGCCATTGTCCCATCCTAGAACTGTTGCAGCTCTCTGCAGAGCAGCGGTCCTATGGGTTGGCCATCCCTGCAGCTATGGACTCTGCAGGTGTGAGGGAGGTAGCTGCAACATTGCTGCCATTGCTGCTGCTGTGAGTTAACTCTGCTGCTGCCAAGGACATTGCAGATACAAGGGAGGTGGCTGTAGTTGCCAGTGCCACTGCTGCTGCCATGATGTAATTCTGCTGCCACCAAGAACACTGCAGATGTGAGGGAGGCAGTTGCAGCCACAGGTGCCACCGTCATCCCACGCGATAACCTTGCTGCTGCCAGGGATACTGTAGATGCAGAGGAGATGGCTGTAGTTGCCAGTTCCGCTGCTGCTGTCACAAGGTAACCCTGCTGCCATCAAGGACACTGTGGATGCGAAGGAGGCAGTTGTAGCCACCGGTGCTGCTACTGCCCCCATGAGATAACCCTGCTGCCACCAAGGATACTGCAGACATGAGGGAGACAGCTGTAGCTGCTGGCACAGCTGCAGCCACCACAAGAGAACCCCACTTTCACCAAGGACACCGCCAAGAACACCACAGATGCCAGGGAGGCACTTGCTGCCTCTGGTGCTGCTGCTGTCCCCACAAGATAGCACTGTGTCCATAGTGCTGACACTGTGGACATTGTATCTGCATGAGTCACCACTGTGGACACTGCACCCAAGTGGGCAGCATCTGCAACCACAACTGCTGCAGTCACCACCAGCACAGTTGCTGCCAAGAAGCCATTGCTGGAGTCACCACTGCCACTCAGGCAGCCTGCAAAGTCACTTCCACAACCACTGCCTGCTAAGGAGGCCTGCTAACATGGCAGCAGCTGCAGCAACCACTGCCACTGTGCAGGCAAATTGCCAACTACTCAACTTCATTGACATGAGGAGGGTCACTGATGGAGTCCAGGGAAGGAGTGTAATAGAAGAAGCAGCTGCTCTACCAGATGATCAGACATTGATGTAAAGATACTAGAAATACAAAAAAACAAGAAAATATGAGTTCACCAAAGGAATACAATAACTTTCAACTACCAGACCGCATAGAACAGGAAACCCTTGAAATGACTAAAAAGGAATTCTGAGTAAAAATCTTGAGGAAACTAAATGAAATACAAGAAGATACAGTTAGATGACACAATAAACTGAGCAAATCTATCCAGGAGATGAAGGAGGAAATTTATAAAGAGATTAATTAATGCTACAAAAAATAATGTAGCAGAACCCATGGAACTGAAGGAGTCATTCAACAACAACAACAAAAAAAAACACAACTGAGAGCTTAAGTAACAGGCTAGAGCAAGCAGAAAAAAGAATTTCTGATCTTGAAGACAGTCTCTTCAAAAAATGAAGAAACTCTAAGAGGGATAAGAGGGATAGCAGATAACCTTAAGCACACAAACATCAGAATCATGGGTGTTCTGGAAGGGGAAGAGAAAGGCATTGAGAGCACATTCAATGAAATAATAGTGGAAAAATTCCCAGGTATAGGGAGAGATAAGGACCTTCAGATTCAGGAGGCTAAAAGATCCCCAAACACATTCAATCCAAAAGGTCCTCCCAAGACACATTATAGTCAAACTGGCAAAACCCAAAGACAAAGAAAGAATTCTAAAAACAGTAAGGAAAAAGTATCAAGTCACCTATAAGGGAGTTCCTATCAGACTGATAGCAGACTTCTCAACAGAAATTCCACAGGCCAGAAGAGAATGAGATGATATATTCAAAATACTGAAAGAAAAACTGCCAGCCAAGAATACTATACCCAGCAAGGCTATCCTTCAGAAATGAAGAAATAGTGTATTTCCCAGACAAATAAAACTATGAGAGTTTACCACACATGACAAGCCCTACAAGAAATTCTCAAAGGAGTCTGGAATCTGGAATCTAAGAAATGATAATCACTATCACGAATACACAAGAAAGAACAAAACCCACTGGTAAAACAAAAATGCAAATAAGGAGAAAGAAACTGTATCTTACCACCTCCAAAAACCAACAAACACAGAAGATAAACAGTAAAGGGAAAGAAAGACAAAAGTTATTTAAAACATCCAAATGAAAATCAATCAATAAAATGCCAGAAGTAAGACAATACCTTTCAGTAACAACCCTAAATGCAAATGGACTAAATTCCCCACTCAAAAGACACAGACCAGCTGATTGGATTAAAAAAGATAGACCCAACTATATGCTGTCTACGAGAGACTCACCTCACCTGTAAAAACACACAGACTTGGAGTGAAGGGTTGAAAAAAGTTATACCATGCAAATGGAAATGAAAAACAAGCAGGAGTGGCTATTCTTATATCAGATAAAACAGACTTTAAACTAAAAACTATGAAAAGAGACAAAGAAGGCCACTATAGAATGATAAAGAGATCTATCGAGCAACAAGACATAACTATCATTAATAAATATGCACCCAACATCAAACACCATTAGACTTAAGAAAAAAGTTAGACCCAAATATGATAATAGTTGGGGACCTAAACACCCCTCTCTCAACATTGGACAGATCATCTAGGCAACAAATTAACAGAGAAACATGGGATTTAAACCACAGTTTAGAACAATTGGACTTGGCAGATATCTACAGAACATTTCATCCACTGACTACAGAATATACATTCTTCTCATCAGCACATGAAATATTCTCTTGGGTAGAGCACACATTAGTCGCAAATCAAGTCTCAATACATGAAAAATAAACTAAAATCACTTCAATTATCATCTCAGACCAGAAAGGATTAAAACTAGAAATCAGTAGCAAGTAAAAGTCTGGAACCTATACAAACACATGGAAATTAAACAACACTTCTCCCAAATGGCACATGGGTCCAAGAAGAAATTACACAGGAAACCAAAAAATTTCTCAAAACTAGTGAAAATTAAGACACATCATACCAAAACCTGTGGGATACTGCAAAAACAGTACTGAGAGGGAAGTTTATTGCAATAAACACATCCCAAAATATGGAGATCTCAAATAAACAATCTAATGCTACACCTCAAAGAACTAGAAAAACAAGAACAATTCAATCCCAAAATTAGTAGATGGAAAGAAATAAGATCAGAGTAGAATTAAATGAAGTAGGAACCCAAAAAATGATACAAAAGATCAATGAAACAAAAAGTTGTCTTTTTGAGAAGATAAGCAAAATAGGCAAGCCACTAGCTAGGTTAACAAGAAAAGAAGAGAGAAGATTAAAATAACAAAAATTAGAAACAAAAAAGGAGACATTACAAATGATAACACAAAATACAAAGAATCATTACAGACTATTATAAACAACTATACTCTGACAAATTTGAAAACCTGTGGAAAAGGATACATTTCTGTATACATACAAACCAACAAGATTGAACAAAGAAGAAATAGAAAACTTGAACACACCAATAACAAGCAACAATTTTGAAGTAGTAATCAGCAGCCTCCCAGCAAAGAAAAGCCCACGATTGGATGACTTTACTACTGAATTCTACCAAACATTTTAAGAGGAATTAATATTAATTCTCTTCAAACTATTCCAAAAAATTGAAACAGAGGCTATTCTACCAAACTCATTCTATGAGGCCAGCATCATCCTGATATCAAAACCAGACAAATATACAGCAAAAAAAGAAAACTATAGGCCAACATCTTTGATAAACATAGATACAAAAATCCTGAAACATATAAGCAAATATGATACAGCAATACATCAAAAAATTATACACCGTGATCAAGTGGCATTCATCCCAGGGATGCAAGGATGATTCAGCATACATGTCATTAAATGTGATAAACCAACAAACCAACAAAATCAAGGACAAGAACCATATGATTATCTCAATAGACACAGAGAAAGCATTTGGCAAAATTCAGCATCCATTCATTATAAAGACTTTCAGCAAATTAGGTGAAGAAGAAAAGTATCTCAACACAATAAAAGCCATATACAACAAACCCACCAACAATATCATCCTGAATGAACAGGAGCAAGACAAGGATGCTCACTCTTACCACTCCTATATCACATAGTATTGGAAATACTAGCTAAAGCAATCAGGCAAGAGAAAGAAATAAAAGGCATCCAGATTGGAAAAGATGAAGTCAAATTATCCCTGTTCGCTGATACCATGATCCTATATATAGAAAAGCCTAATGACTCTGCAAAAAAAGTCTTAGAGTTGATAAATGAATTCAGTAAAGTTGCAGAACAGAAAATCAACATGCAAAATTAAATAGCATTTTTATATTCCAACAACAAATTAGCAGAAAAAGAATTCAAGAAAGCTAGCTTATTTACAATAGTCACCAAAATAACCCTGAACCAACCCCCCTCTCACCAAAAAACCCCACCTGAGAATCAATTTAGCCAAGGAGGTGAAAGATCTCTACAATGAGGACTACAAACCACTGTTTAAAGAATTTAAAGAGGACACAAAAAGATGAAAAGACAGTCTGTGCTATTAGACTGGAAGAATTAACATTGTGAAAATGTCCGTACTACCCAAAGTGATCTACAGATTCAATATAATCCCCATCAAAATACCAATGATATTCTTCATGGAAATAGAAAAAACAATCCTAACATTCATATGGAACAAAAGATTCCAAATAGCCAAAGCAAGCCTGAGAAAAATAGAGAACCCAGAAATCAATCCACAAACTTACAGCCTACTATTTTTGACAAAGGCACTAAGAACTTACATTGGGGGAAAAGACTGCCTCTTTGATAAGTGGTGCTGGGAAAAAATGGACATCAATTTGTAGAAGAATGAAACTAGACCTGTCCTCTCACCATATACCAAAATCAATTCAAAATGAATTAAAGACTTAAATATGAGAACTGAAAGTATAAAACTCCTAAAGAAAGTATAAGGGAAACACTTCAGAAAGTAGGACTGGAAAAAGACTTTAAGACCATGACCACCAAAGCACAGGCAAAAGGAAAAATAAACAAATGGGATTATATTAAACTTAGAATGCTTCTGCACAGCAAAAGAAACAATTAACAAAGCAAAAAGGCAACCTACAGAGTGGGAGAAAACATTTGCACACTATGCATTCTACAGAGGATTAATATCCAGAATATACAAGGAACTCAAACAACTTAACAGTAAAAAAACAAAGAACCCAATAAAAAAATGGGCAAAGGAGCTGAATATGCATTTATTAAAGATATACAAATGGCCAACAGATAACGTGAAAAAATGTCAACATCACTCAGCATCAGGGAAATGCAAATCAAAACCACATTAAGATATCATCTCACCCGCAGTTAGACTGGCTATTATCAAAAAGATGGAATAACAAATGCTGGCGAGGATGTGGAGGAAGCAGAACTCTTCTACACTGTTTGTGTGACTGTAAATTGGTGTAGCGATTACAGAAAACAGTATGGAGTTTCCTCAAACAACTACAGATAGAATTGCCATACGATCCAGCAATTACACTACTGGGTATATACACAAAGGAACGGAAATCATCATGTCAAAGGGATACCTGCACTCCCATGTTTATTACAACTCTATTTACAACAGCCAAGAGTTGGAACCAACCTATATGTTCACCATAATAATGAAAATGTGGTATGTTTATACAATGGAATACTACTCTGCCATAAAAAAGAATGAAATGCTGTCATTTGCAGCAACATGGATGGATTTAAAGAAAATCATGTTAAGTGAAATAAGCCAGGCATAGAAAAAGAAATACCACATGTCCTCACTCATAAGTGGGAGCTAAAAAAATAAACAAATACATAGGAAGAAGGAAAGAAAAAGATACAACAATCACAATAATACATTGAACTTTCAAAAGGAGAGAACAGAACTGAGGTTACCAGAGATGGGAAAGGGTGAAGGGAACAATCACAATAATACATTGAACTTTCAAAAGGAGAGAACAGAACTGAGGTTACCAGAGATGGGAAAGGGTGAAGGGTGGTAAGGGAGGAATTGGTAAAGGGCCATAAAAAATGGCCATGTTGTATAATGTTGAATATACTAATTGTCCTGACTTGAGCATCACATATTGCACACATGTAATGATATTCAATGCTGCACTCCACAGATATGTACAATCAACTATGTTACAGTTAAAAAAAAAAGTGATTGTTTCTTGTGACTATGTACAAGTCTAAGCTGGCTTCTGCCTTTAAGGACATTATCTCATAGCCATTTTTAATTTCATCATGGGTTATGTTAGCAAGGTGTGGCAGAGATAAACTAGCTATTCACTTAACATTCCTGCTCTTCTTTTCACAGTGTGGAACTATTAATGTGGACTGGACTCCCTGCCTCACTGCATCCAGAAATGGGCTGTGACTAGTTGTCCCAGTAGGAAGGAACTGAGGTGATATGTATTCATTTCTTTCTTCTTTGGCCTGAGTTCAGAGGACTCTGAGGATCAAATATGGGATGAATGGAGCCTGAGTCCCTGCATTACCATGTACTTGGAGTATTTGCTTTGAACTTTTACCTGACTGAGAATTTAGCACTAATGGTGTTAAGATTTTGAGGTATCATTGGCTTTTGTTACCCTACGTAACTCATGGGGCTTAGGCTATGACTTTGGAGGTTCTAGATGGGAACCGTATCCTTTCCCAGCTCAAATTTAAAAATACATGTGGATTACACAAACAAAACTAATTCTCTTTTTAAAAGTAGGAAATCATCTTTTAGTGGAAAGACAATCATTCTCAGAATTAGGGACGTGGGTCTGAGCCCCAGTTCTGTCACTTACTGGCTGTGCAATTGTAGACAAATCACTCAGTTGCTCTGAGCCTCAGCTTCAGTTATCTAGTGAGAATAATTATACTGTATTATTTGTCTCTGAAGATGTGTGTGAAGATCCATTTAGGGGAATGCTTATGAAAACACTTTATAAAGTTCTATTATACAAATGTAAGAGACAACCTGTTTCTTCCTTTTTTTTTTTGCTGTATTGGAGCTAAACGCTATCTCTAGCTTCAATACTTTTATCAGCTTCTGGAATCTCAGTTTTTCCCTTTAGGATATGGGGATATTACAGAGGAACTTCAAAAAGTTCATGGAAAGATTTGTATTATCTTTCAAGTCTCTTTTTCCACGATCTTTTTGAAGTACCCTCATAAAGCTTGCGTGGATTTCTTTGAGGATAAAAATGAGGTCATGTATGTCATGGTGTCTACCGTAAGACCCAATATACTGCAGAAACTCAGAGAAATGTTAGCCCCCCTTCCTGCAGCGCTGTGTGCTTGAGGGAAGCAGTTCAGGGACAGTCCATGTAGACTGATGATAAATATGAGTGGAGTTCTCCTGTTGCTTATATTTTACTCAGTCGTGTTGGTTGGTGAGATGATTTTTACTGTATCATTTGACCTGTTCTGCCCAGGCCTTGATCGTGACCCCAGAGCAGCAGGAGGAGCTGTGGGCCTGTTTCAGGTGTTGCCTGCTCCCATTTCTTTTCTTACAGTGGTGGTAACTAGTCATTGTGAGTCTGATGGAGCACTTCTTGGAGCCTCTGCCCAGTCAAAACCCTGGCATTCAGGCACCTGGTGTTTGAATATTTTCTCATTTGTAGTCATTCCTCTTGGAACTCTCATCTTCTTTTCCCTGTTTTATCTTTACTTGGCTTATTCAATCCTCTTTCCTCAAGCTAATTTATTTGATTAGAAGTTCAAGTCACAGAAACCTGGTTCTATAATAAGTTTTACAAAGGCAATGATAACCCCTCACATGTATTTGTGTACCGTGCTATGTTTTGAAGTGCTCTCAATGGAGTTCTTCTGTTTGCTCATTACTGGTCATCACGGTTGCACAGCAGCCATTCGCCCTTTTGTGCATTCTATTGCATTCACTGGGCAAATCACATTGCTGGGAAGATGGGATGGAGGGGTAAGGGACAGAGAGCTAATGTTTATTAATTATGCATTTTTCCCAGTTATTTTGAATAAAAGTTAGCTAATTTAATTCTCTCAATTTTTCTAAGGTATCCTCAGTGACTAGCTAATACTTATGGATGTGTAAAGTTTTAGCAACTTTAAAGTTCAATAGAGAGGTTAAATAATTTGTGCAAAGTCAAAAAGCTACTTAGTGATGGAGATGAGATTTAAATCCTGGTCTCTTTGGTTCTGAGGCCCAGGCTCTTTCCCTGATATTACTGTCTCTAGCAGATGGATGAAGGGAGATAAATATGTGCTATCTAAATGGTCCACATGTCCTATCATTTGGGGAGCAAAGACAGAAAACATTTGAGTAGTAAGACAAGGGAACCTTCCTCTCTCTGTCCTTCCCCCCTCCCTCCCACAACATTTTTTGAGTATCCACTATGCAGGACCTAGGGTTCCAGGCACCGACATACAGCATTCTCCATCTTGCAGCTAATATTCTAATGGCAAGACAGATAAATCAATAAACAGCTAGACAAATAATCCACTGTGAGGTAGTGATGACTGCTGAGAGGGGCAGTGAAGCAGGGCAAGGGGATCAACAGTGGTGGAGCTTCCACGTTAGATGTAGCATTTGAGCAGAGACCTGGAGGGAGAGAAAGCCTGCGGGGGGGTGGGAGACAGCACATGCAAACTCCAGGGTGGGAGCTGCCTTAGCATTTTGTGAGAAGTTCAGAGTGTACCTCAGTTGGAGTAAGTATAAGGTGAATGATGGGGTGAGGCTGGGAAGTTGGGGATAGATCCGTGAGCCTTGGTGAAGACTCAAGGACCTCAGATTTTATTGTAAATGAGGTTGGAAACCAAGAGAAAATTTTGATCAGAGAGGTGATAGGATTTGACATAACATTTAAAAAGAATAATGGTGGATAGCGTGTGTAGATTAGATGATAGGGGGCTAGAGCCTAAGCTAGGAGCCCAGTTCATTCAGTTGCTGTTGTCTATGTATGATGAAAAACCAGCATGAATGGTATTGAAAATGAGTATTCCAAAAACATCTCATTCTTTCCCTTTCTGTTCTTATCTTTGGACTTTTAATTTCAATTCTTTATTATTCTCTTTAAATTTATTGAATTCCTACTGTGTTCATAGTACTGTGAAAATTGCTGTTTTGTATCTTTATCCCCTTCTTTAAGCCTTTTCCTACAGTCTAGACTTTTTTTTTTAAAACCTAAACCAAATTACACATTGTGCCACTTATCTCAACAGAAGTAGAAAGGAATCAATTGCTTTGGTTTTCTGATAGCACAAACCTAGCTGCAGATCTGAAACAAAATGAACTGGCATTAGAGTGATAGCAGGCCAGCCTGCCGACAGCACCCTTCTCAGTGACATGTTGATGCTGGCAATGGGCAGCACGAAGCCTGAGTTTGTAATCAGCTTCAAACTTGGATGCTTTTCCATGCGGAGAGCACTTGCTCTCCTCCAGCTGAAGTGGGTGATTGGATTGTGACTATTATACCTCAAATGCCACTAAGAGCTATTAATATAGGTGGAATAATTGAGCAACCAGACTTGTTGGAAAATGTAACTACTTTACACATCATTGTGAATTGTTTTCCAGGCTATACTGGCCTCCCTTCAGCCATGAAAACATTCAGATGTAAAAAAAGAAGATGCTTCTTGAATACTTAACCATAAAAGTAAATGAGATTGCTTTAGACTGCTCTGTTAACACTCAAACCATCCACACATGGAAATTATTACCTACCCTGTGTTTGTTTAAATGCTGGTAGATGTTGTTGTGCCAGCTCTGCTGTCTGTTAGTATAATGTGTACTTCTGTGCAAACAAGTGAACAGCCCAATACTTCAACATCATTTTTGGAAACATTCTTCTACTAAAGAGCAAGTTTTTTCCTAAATACCATTACTACTATTTTATGTCTTCTTTCTAATTTGCAATATTCTTGGGTCTTGAAGCTGGATTATGTTCATGTATAATTAATCTCACATTGCTATGAGGGGCGAGTTGTGGGAGTGGTACAGCATCTGAAGGCTGGATCTTAGGTCCATCTGGGAAGAGTTTTAAGCAAGTTAACTGCCTTCACTTAAGCTATTTCTCCATGTAGATGACACTTTCTATCAAAATATTTCTGTCCACATCCTTCTTGCTATTCAAAATTAAGCTCAGATCTCACCTCCTTTAAGAAGTAGTACTTGTGTAGTTTAGCACATGTAAATCACTTACTTCTCAGGGAGAAGGGATGAGAATGGATATTTTCTTGGCAACTGCTGAGATGGATCACACATCTCATCTGATCTTTACACGGATATTCTCTGAGGTAGGTACTATAGTGAAATGCACTGAGGTGTGTACACTCACATAGCTAGGAGGTGGAAGAATTGGGACGTAAGTTCAGGTCTGTGTGACATTAAATTCTTTCCATCCACCATATGATTTCATAGAACTTTCAGCATTTGCTCAGAGCAAGATACACATACCTTAGCATTTGCAATTGTTTCATGTCCTTCAGTATTTGCAATTGTTTCATGTATAGGTTTTCTATTTCTAAGAATGATTTAATGCCCTTGAAGATAGTTCTGTGGAATGCAATGATGTGCCCTCTGCCTTATTGTAGCTCGATACAGAATTACAGACATGAAAAGAAAGATATTTCCTAACCCATTATAGGAGTTCTGATGGAAGTCTACAGAGGATACTGAGGCAGCACAAAGGAGGAGATGGTCTCTTCTACCTGTGGAGGTTGGGGATAAGGGTGGGTGGGAGCAGCCAAGACTTTGTGGAGAGATGCTACTTTAGTTCTGAAAGATGAGCCTGTGTTTGTTAGGAACCAGGAAGTCTTGGGTCGGGCGAAGGGGGATTCGGGGGAGGAATCCTCAAAAAGGAAAACTTTCCAGGCAACAAGAAAGCACTGAAATATGAAACATAGCCAGGTGTGCTGCATAATGGTAAATAGCTCAGTATGGTTGGGTCCTGCATTACGATGGCAAGGCAAGGGGGATAACCAGAGAAGAGGCTAGAGAAAGAGGTTGGCAGAGGGCAGGGAATGGGATTCTTCAATGCTTTACTGAATTTGAATTTTATTTGTTGTTTCCTATGCCATCAAATACTTTTAAGCAGGGGTGAAATGTAATTCAAAACAAAGCATTTTGTTTTAGGCTACATATGGCAGGGAAATTATTTGAACAGTATTTGAATAGTAGATAAGAGGGCAATTGGGAAACTATTGCAATTATCCAGGCAAGAGATGATGAGGGTCTGGATTAGGTGAGGAGCCTGGATTAGGTGAGGAGGGTTGCATGGGAATGAAAGAGTTCATGGAGTCAAACCCAATATATTGTTCTCTTGTTGACAATCTTGAACACTTGTGGGTGGGAGTCATATCATACTTTCTATTGGTGTCTCAGCTTAGTTTGAAGCATGTGAATCCCTTTTTCTTATGCCTGCAATGCTAAGAGGCACATTTACAGTAAAAATGCTGGAAAGATTTTGGATGGATATGACTGCAAAGCATGTGAGTCTTTTTGCATTTGAGCTTCTTCAAGGTAGGGAGTGAAATTTAGCTATTTCCTTCAGTGTCCACATGTATACAGAATTACTATCATCATTAGTTGGTATTGGAAGCAGAGATTCACAGATGGAAATAACTTTGGAATTCATAAGAAAAGTCAAGAGGAAAAATCAGAAGTATTACCAAAATAATTTTTTCTAGAAGTACTCTGGCTATTTATGCTTTTGTATAAGAGAAACAAATATATTAGCAAGTGTTGAAGCAATTTAAGCATTTTAAGTTCTTAACTATGTGTCCTTGAAGCCTATAATATTTGAGGTACATAGTTCCACTGCTGTAAATCTGTGTTGACAGGTGTAAATTAACACTAATAAATTAATAACACCAGTAAGAAAAACAAACCCCAGCTCCTAGGATGCAGGATTAGCTATAGAACTAACAGTGTCAAGAAAACACAGATCAAATGCCTTCTGATTGGTTTTTCCTCTTGATTAGACTAAGCTGTGTGCAGATGAAATTGTAACACTTGATATTTTCCTCACCTGTGCTTTTCACTTATTAAATTTATTCATCACACCTCTCTATCACTTCTATGTCTAGAGGTCTGTTTTAAAGGTGAACTAAAAAATTAAACAAGTACACAGCATCTCTCAGGAGGGCTATTGCAGGCTTTTCCATTCTCTCGGTGCTGTGCCACTTTGAATCTCAGGAAGCTATTTATCTCCTAGTTTCCAGTTTCTAGGTTTCTTGTCAAGACCTGTGACAGTTCAGTGAGTGAATATTTTCTTCTTTTGGGTCCTCCGTACTGCATCTCTAAACTGTCCTTGGAAAAAAAAAAAGAAAAAGAAAAAACGGATAATATCTTGTTGCTCTTTGATCACCTTCAGTTCCTAGTCAAATGTTTTGACACTTAATAGGGGTCATTTAATCTACATTGAATGAATAAGGAAAAATGTCTGCTCTTTGGGAGAATAAGTAATTGTTTTGGGGTGAGAATAGGTGAAAGAAGATATTAGTAAACTAAATTGACATAAATCATTGAGAAAGTGGGGCAATGCCTAGCATGACTATGATATGTTGAATTTTACATATTCTGTTAGCCATAAACATTATTAAACAAACCATTTTGGTGTGGATCTTAAGGATTTTTGACTTCTTATGTTCTGAACCAGGAATAATTCTTTTTTAAAAATAATATTCACTTAAAAATTCAGATTTAGAAGAACAAGTTTTTGTATACTTTTTTGCTAAAAAGAAAAATCCTATAAAACCTCAATCAAATGCACAGATAGCTATACCCTGATGACCCACATGCACACCTCACTGGTTGTTTTATCTCTATGTCTAGCAGGTGGAGGTGAACGAGCCGGAACACCAGTCATCCCCTTGCTCATCTGGGCTGCTCTGCCTCCTCATGGTGACTGGATGAGAGTCTCCATCCTCTCCTGTTTCTCCATGTGCAGTTTCCCTGTATTAGCTTCTTATTACTGCCATAACAAATTATCACAAACATGTGGTCTGTAGCTCAGAAGTCTTTGTAAGTTTAACTGAGTTCTCAGGGTCTCACAAGGTGAAAATCAAGGTGCTTGCTAGGCTGAGCGCTAATTGGGAGGCTCTGGGGAAGAATCCGTTTCCAAATTCATTCAGATTGTCAGCAGAATCCAGTATTTTTTTTCCTTTTTGTCTTTTTTCGTGACGGGCAACGGATCACAACCCTCAGTGTCACTCCCACCCCTCGCTCAGCCAGTGAGCGGCGGTCTGTATGTGGGATCTGAACCCTCGGCGGGAGCGCCACCGCGCTCCCAAGCGGCGCACTGTAGCAGTGCGCCACCGGGCCAGCCCAGAATCCAGTATTTTTTTTCCTTTTTGTCTTTTTTCGTGACGGGCAACGGATCACAACCCTCAGTGTCACTCCCCCCCCTCGCTCAGCCAGTGAGCGGCGGTCTGTATGTGGGATCTGAACCCTCGGCGGGAGCGCCACCGCGCTCCCAAGCGGCGCACTGTAGCAGTGCGCCACCGGGCCAGCCCAGAATCCAGTATTTTGCAATGTAGTACTGAGATCCCTATTTCTTACTGGCTGTCAGGTGGGGTCTGTTTTCTGCTCCAAGGGCCCCCTGAATTCTTTCTCATGTGGTCCCCTTCATCTATAAGCCAGCAATGGTATGTTGAGTACTTCTCCTGCTTTGAATCTCTTGGACTTCCCATTTGCCTTTGTTTTCTGCAATCAGCCAGAAAAAGTTTTCTGCTTTTTAAGGGCTCATGTGATTACATTGGACCTAGCCACGCAGTCCAGGATAATCTCCCCATATTAAAGTCAACTGACTAGTAATTTTAATTACATCTGCAAAGTCCTTTTGGTCATATAACAAAACATATTTATGTGTGTGATATCTTATATTGTTTCTGGGGACTAGGGGAGGGCATTTTTAAAAATGAGGCTGTCTTATAAATCTTGTGCACTATACCTTCTGAAAAAGGAAAACTTTTTCAGACAGAAGCTGGCCAGTCTTTTGTAGAGGTACCTATAGCTAGCAGTCCATTAACAAAACATCATCACTTTGCATAATGTCCCAATGAGTTCCTTTTAGTTCTAGGTTAGAGAGTAGTTTCTGAAATTGAGACATTCTATTTGATTAATATCAAAGAAACTACCTAGCCAACAATAAGAGGATTAAAATAGGACATGTTTCCTGTGCACATATAACCTTGTCCATGCACAGAAGGTATCAGTTTACCTCACGGTCATTCAGCTATGTTAGTGGTACTAGTGGCACTATATGTGATGTAAAGGCCTTTGAAAATATCATACCATGGTACAGCATTGAACAAGACGATGAGTGCAGATGACTGTCAAATCCCAGGCAAGTAGAATTATGTAGTGGAAATTACCACTCTTCAATAGAGCTTTCCTTTTTTTTTTTTTTAAGCTAGGACAGGTTTGCAGGAATAATGCAGGTGTCATGAAGGACTGTTGATGAATATCCACCACTATTACCAGAATCCAGGTGACATATAGGAGAAGTTTAATTTTTAGTAATGAATATAATAAGGAATTTAAAAATCCCAACAAATTTAATTAAATGGGAAGTATAAACACTTGAAATTATACTATCAATATAAAGTTGCTAAATAAGAAAAGATTTGAAAGTATGGCTTATGAAGAGTGTGCCATTATGATGGTATGCAAACTATGGTAAGAAGTGATGCTGAAGAATCTTTAGACTTCTGAATTAGAAGAGCACTTATACTCAAACTGATTTTCATATTGAAGAATAAAGGGGTTACTAATTGTCTAGTATTTGTCAATTAGTTCTTAATGTAATTGTATATTCATTCCCCCAAAAGGTATTGCTAAATTGATACGTCTTACAATTGATGGAAACTGAGAATTGAAGAAATAAGAGAACATGGAGCCACACATCAGAAATACCATAATACATACATGTATTTGGCATCTGTATTTTATACAAAGTAATTTTGTACTATTTTATTCATTTTCCCTCATTGTCTGTTTTCAGGCTTGTTTATTTATTTTGAGGGTATGTGCTTTTCATGGAAGAAAAATATGCAATGATTTGGGATGCAAAAGGGATTTTATAACAGTAAATAAGTCATTAACTTGATTTATTAAAATTCAAAAATAAATAATAAGTGTTATAATACTTGAATTATACTGACATATATTGATTGAATACTGACCTCAGAAGCAATTTCCATACAGGACTTTTAATGATATTATCTGATGTTATGACCATTGGTGGGACATCATATTCTGCAGACATATTTCTGTCTCTAACACTGGGGATGATGGAATCTTCTCTATGTCTTCCCCCACGAGACCACTTGTGAGAGCAAAAGTGGTGGGTGCTTATTAAATGCACTGAGTTCTTTCGTAGGACACTTTAAAAGCACTATTTTGATTTAATTCTGAATCAATTGTATTCATGAACTGGGAAACCAGATTTTAACACAAACTTGCAAATAGCCCTAATGCTTCACTCCTAATTCATATTCAAGTAACCTTCATATTTTGAAGCAAGAAGCAGAGTCAAACTGTTGCCATGAAGCTTGTTTCAAGAGTTCAGAAATCCTGCAGGGACCCCTTTATCACCACTTTTCAAAGATGCCTTTAATCCTCTCTTCTCCTGTTTCCTGCATAGGGGACTGTGTCTAATACTTGAGGACATGGTTAGGCCAACAAGGACCTGAAGACTCCTCTAGGATTATGACCTCCTGAATTGAGAAATTATGATGTCGCCTTCTGATCGCTATCTTGCTTTCTTCCCACTCCACCACATTGTAATACTTCTTTTCATGCTACTGTTTTGTAAAACTTAACTGTATAATAAAAACTATGTTTTCATTTCTAAAGGACAATTGGCATTTTCTTTGCTTTAAGTCTTCTGTGTAAAGGTCCATCAAATTCTCATTATAGTAGCATTTTTGGACTGCATTATCTATTTGATGATCTTAATTGACATAAAATTTCCCAATTAGTGGGCACCAAAATGTGTCTTGTCCTCAGTCAATAAAGTTGCCTTTTACTTCAAGTATCTTATACTTAAATTTTTCCCCTCTGAAAAGTAGCAGCCAGAGATGAAATATTTTTTTAGAAGTTTGTATTAATATTACTGTTAATAATTTCAGATACAAATGTAGATCCCAAGTTAGTACATGGGTTTAATATGTTTTCAGTAAAGTTAGGAATAAAAATAGTGCCACATATTTCATTTTATTTGACGTATCTGGGAATTGCCACTTTTCTTTAGAAACTACAAAAAAGGAAGCTCTTTAACTTCACAACATTCTTAGGGAAATAGAACTGTCCTATTTTATAGAGGACAGGGAGAAAGAGAAATAAAGTAGTTTTTAAAAGGAGGCTGCAGAAGGTGTACTTTGTCAGTCATATTTATGTTCAATCCAATAGATGATATGATTTTCTTCTGAAAAGAATATTAATCTTGGTCTGCATGCATTATTAAGCTAGGGCATGAGTATATGCTGGGGCAACAAGGATGTATGTGAAAGGGTATATGAAACCACAGAATAAACTGAATCCACATTCTTGAAGTGGCTACAGTTCTACTTGATGGTAAGTAATTACATGTTTTATAATATAAATATATATGTGTATATGTATGTACGAGGGTACCTCAAAAAGTTTATGGAAATATTTGTGTTGTCTTTTAATAGTTTATTTAATTGGTTTTATGAAGGAAAGGAATAATAGAAAATGCAGCATTAGAAAATTAGAAAATTACTACTACTCTCTGATGTAGTAATGTTTGAAATGAGATGTGACATATGAGGAGCAAATAAAACTATGAAGGAGAGAGTGTTTCTTTTTTTTAAAAAATGTATTATTTAATTGAAACCTATTGATTGTATATATTTATGGGTGCAGGCTTATATTTCAATACATGTATGCAATGTGTAGTGATAAATCGGGGTAGTTACCAAATTTATCATTGCAAATATTTATTGTTTCATTGTGATGAGAAAATTTAAGCTCTTCTTTTCTAGCCATTTGAAAACATACAATAAATTATTGTTAATTATGGATGCCTAGCAGTGCAGTACACAACTAGAACCAATTTTTCCTATTTAACTGTAATTTTGTGTCAATTAACCAACCTTTCCTGCCTCTAATAACCACAGTCCTACTCTCCCCTTCTAAAAGTTCAACTATTTATTTATTTAAATAGTTTGAGAAGAATGGGTACTAATTCTTTAAAAGTTTGGTAGAATTCAGCAGTGAAGCTATTCAGTCCCAGGATTTTCTTTGCTGGGAGACTGCTGATTACTGCTTCAATCTCATTACTCGTTCTTGGTCTGTTTACGTTTTCTATTTCTTCTTGGTTGAGTCTGGTATGTGTCCAGAAATCTATTCATTTCCTTCAGATTTTCCAATTCTTGTCATGAAGTTTATAATAGTTTCTAATGATTCTTTGTATTTCTGTGGTATCAGTTTTAATGTTTCCTTTTTCATTTCTGATTTTCATTGTTTGGGTTCTCTCTTTTTTTCTTAGTCTAGCTAATGGTTTGTCAATTTTATTTATCTTCTCAAAAAAACAACTTTTTACTTTGTTGATCTTTTCTATTATTTTTTAGGGCTCTTTCATTTAGTTCTGCTCTGATCTTCATTATTTCCCTTTGTCTAATAATTTGGGGATTGAGTTGTTCTTACTTTCTAGTTTGTTGAAGTACAACATTAGGTTGTTCATTTGAAATCTTTCTACTTTTTTGATGCAAGCACTTAGTGAACAAACTTCACTCTTAGTACCGCTTTTGCAGTATCCCATAGATTTTGGTATGATGTGCTTCTTCTTTTTCTTTTCTTTTTTTTTTTTTTTTGTTTTGTTTTGGTGACTGGCCAGTAGGGTGATCTGAACTTTTTAACTTGGTTTTGTAACATGGTGCTGTAACCAACTGAGCTAACCAGCCAGCCCAATGTGCTTCTATTTTCATTTGTTTCAAGAAATTTTTTGATTGCCTGCTTAATTTCTTCTTTGTCCCATTGGTTGTTCAGGAGTTTGCTGTTTAACTTCCATGTATGTGTACAGTTTCCAAAGTTTCACTTGTTATTGATTTCCACATTTATTCCATTGTAGTACCAAAGATACTTGAAATGATTTCAGTTTTGTAAAATTTGTTGAGACTTGATGTGGGGTCTACCATGTAGTCTAATCTGGAGAATGATACATGTGCTGATGAGAAGAAAGTATATTCTGCAGTTGTTGGATGAAATATTCTGTAAGTATCTGTTAAATCCATTCAGTCTCTATTGTAATTTAAATCCAATGTTTGTTTGTTTGTTTCTTTCTTTCTTTTGTCCAAATGATCTGTCCAATGCTGAGAGAGGGGCATCAAAGTCCCCAACTATTATCGTATTGAGGTCTATCCCTTTAGATCCAGTAATATTTGCTTTTGATACATGGGTGTTCCAATGTTGGGTGTGTATATATTTACAATTGTTACATCCTCTTGCTGACTTGATCCCTTTATCATGATATAGTATCTTTCTTTGTCTCTTTTTATAGTTTTTGGTGTAAAGTCTATTTTACCTGATATAAGAATAGCTACTCCTGCTCATCTTTGGCTTCCCTTTGTGTGCCATATATTTTTCCATCTTTTACTATTAGTCTCTGTGTAACTTTACAGGTGAAATGAGTTTCTTGTAGGCAGCATGTAGTTAGGTCTTGTTTTTTAATGCATTTAGCCCATCTATATCTTTTAACTGGGGAATTTAATCCATTTATATTTAGGATTATTACTGAAAGGTATTGGCTTACTAATGGAATTTTATTAATTTTTTATGGTTGTTTTTTATATCTTTTATTCCTTTCTTTACCCTTTGTTTGTCTTTGCTGTTTAGTGTTTTTTTTTGTAGTTATATAATTTCTTTCCCTTTCTCATTTGTGTATCTGCTCTATCCCTGAGTTTTATTCTTTCATGTGTTATCATTATGGTAGTTATTGTTCTTTTGCTTCCAGTTGTAGAACTTCCTTAAGGATTTCTTGTAGGGCCAATCTAGTGGTTATAAGTTCTCACAGTTTTTGTTTGTCTGGGAAAGACCCTGTTTCTCCTTCATTTCTGAAGGATAGCTTTGCTGGGTCTAGTATTCTCAGCTGGCAGTTTTTTCTTTTAGCACTTTGAATATATTATCCAACTCTCTTTTGGGCTGTAAGATTTCTACTGAGAAATCTGCTCTTAGTATGATGGAGATTTTCTCATAGGTAGCTTGATACTTTTCTCTCTCTCTCTCTCTTTTTTTTTTTTTAAGAGTTCATTCTTTGTCTTTGACTTTTGACAATTTGATTACAATGTGTCTCAGAGAGGACCTTTTTGGGTTAAATCTGTTTGGAGATCTTTGAATCTCTTAGATTTGGAAGTCCATATCTCCCCCAATATACTTGGGAAGTTTTCAGCTATTATTTTGTTAAGAAGGGTTTTGATGACTTTTCCTTTCTCTTCCCTTCTGGAACATGAATAATACACATTTTTGCATGTTTAAAGTTGTCTTACAGGTCGTGTAGTCCTTCTTCCTATTTTTAAATTCTTTTTCTTTTTTTTTCCCAGCTGGATTGTTTCAAAACACCTGTCTTCAAGTTCAGAAATTCTTTCTTCTGTTTGATCTATCTTGTTATTTAAACTCCAGGTTATATTTTTTATTTCATTTAATGAATTCTTCCATTCCAAGACTTCAGCTTGGTTCTCTTTTATGATACCTACGTCTTTGTTAAAATTCCCCTTCAGATCCTGAATTGTTTTTCTCATTTCATTGTGTTGTTTATGTGTATTTTCTTGCATTAATTGAATTTCCTTAAGATTATTATTTGGAATGTCTTTTCACCCTTTTCATAGATTTCCTTTTCTTTGGGGTATGGGTACTGGAGGATTATAATATCACTTCAGGGTGTCACGTTTCCTTATTTTGCCACTCTTCTTGTATCCCTATGTTGATGTCTGGAAATCTGGTGGAATAGTCATTTCCTCTAATACTCAGGAGTAGCTTTTTAAGATAGAGACTCTTTCTTGTAGATGTGATCTATAGTATCAGTCAGATAGGGTGTTTTAGGTTTGTTTCTGGGTCAACACAGTAGTGTAGTCTCTATGTGATTTCTTTGATTGTATTCAATATAGGAGTTGTCTGTGAGTGCCTCTGTGGCTTAGGTGCTGGGATGCTCAGCAGCCCCTTGCTGGAGTGGGTGACACCGGGCTGGATCACAGGGGTCATGGATGAGGCTCAAGCTCTTGGGAGAAGTGTTTGGGTGCTCTGCAGCTTCTCAGCTGGAGTGGGTGACCCTGGGTGGACTTGCTGTTGCCCAGGCCAGGATCCTTTGCCTCTGACAGAGACACTGGGCTGTTCTTCAGTCCCTCGGCTTAAATTTGGACCCTGAGAAAGATTTCTGGGGCTGTGGACAGCACCTTGGACTTTGGGGGAGACATTGGGGTGTTCAGCAGCTTCACAGTTATAGTTGGCAACTCTGGGCAGGGTCACTGGAGCTGTAGATGTCTTTGTGATCTGGAGAGAGGCATGTGGGCACTCTACAGTTTCTTAGCTAGAGTGTGTGGGTTTGGGTAGGCTTGTTGGAGCCATGGTGGGACTCTGTGCCCCTAGCAGTGGTGCACAGGGACACCACTGAAGAGAGCAGGGCTGCTGACAGTGGCATAAGACCCCACTTAGTTGACTCTCTGGCTCCAGAAAGTGCATGCACTGGCTCTCTCTGTCCTGAAGGTGGCCTCTGCACTGTGCTGGACTGCCTACTCCTAGGGTGCAGTGTGCCACATGGGCTTGGGTCCTGGTATGATGAGGGGGACTTAGGACTATGGAGATGCCAGGGCTATTTGGCTCCAGGGCAAAATGCACTAGGATGTTGGCTCTGGTTCCAAAACTGTGGCATGCTGTGGCAGTCCCATACCTGGGGTTTGAGGGGGTTCAGTGAGAAATCCCTGTCTGGGTTAATGCAGCCACCTGGGCTCCCAGCAGCTCCCCACATTGGGCTTACAGCCTACAAAAGCCATGCAGCTTACTATAGATTAGATTGCAGGCATCCATGGTGCAGCCCTCACTTACCTTTTCTCTGCAGGCCAAAGTTCCTCCTGGTTCCCTGTTGCTCCTGTCTGGGGGACGGGGTGTTGGAGGCCGGGTATTTCCTTCCATTCTCTATGTGACTCTTCTGAGTTATGCTAACTGTGCTTTCTGTTCCTCCTTTGATGTGCCCCCATGCTGTCCTTTAGTTATTTTTGTCCAAGTGTAGTTGTGCATTCATTGTTTTGTCTGTCTTTGTGGGAGAGAAAAATGGTAGTCTTCTAGTCATCCATCTTGCTCTGCCCCCTTCTAATTTCATTTCGCATTATCTTTTAATTTTATTTTTCTATGAACTGTGGGAGAGAAAAATGGTAGTCTTCTAGTCATCCATCTTGCTCTGCCCCCT
The DNA here is from genome assembly GCF_000696425.1 of Galeopterus variegatus. NCBI lineage: Eukaryota > Metazoa > Chordata > Mammalia > Dermoptera > Cynocephalidae > Galeopterus > Galeopterus variegatus. Next base: position 23,673 of record NW_007732949.1, on the reverse strand, counting down.
TCTAATTTCACTTCGCATTATCTTTTAATTTTATTTTTCTATGAACTTTTTTTTTTTTTTTTTGTCTTTTTCCATGTCCGGCAATGGATCGCAACCCTCAGTGTT
>NW_007732949.1:16035-22525 GCF_000696425.1 Galeopterus variegatus | reverse complement strand
GGTCCGGTACGGGCGCGACACTGAGGGTTGCGATCTGTTGCCGGACATGAAAACACACACACACAAAAAAGATAAAACATTAGAATTCAAAGACATTTCCATTTCATAGGGAAGGAAGTCTGAGCCACTAAGTATGTATTTATTGTCCTCTGAAACAAGGACTTTTTCAGTGGCAAAGCTTGAGAATGCTGATCTGGATGATAGGAAATTAGTGTTTGGACAAGAAATAAAACAATACGTTCTTTTATTGTCTGAAAAGGTAAATAATGCTTGGCTTCAGGTATTTAGAAATACTGTACATGTAAGCTTACAGTAAGATGACCATTTTCCTGTTTTCAATTATTTGAGGATATAAAAACAAAACAAATAAATACCAAATTGAATACCTGCTATATACAAGTCAGAACTATATGTGGTGAAGTGGCCAGGAAAGGCAGAGTTCACAGCCATAGATAATGCAGGACCTGGCCAAGCTTCTGGGGAGCAAGAATGTCTGGCCAGATGGATGGGACATGAAATCCTATAATACTGTAACTGGCAAATGGATACAAGTTGTTTCTTAGCAAGTCAGAGGCCTCAGGCTCTCTAGAAGAGGTAAAAAGAATATATTGACAGGAGCAAAGCAATGAGGTTCCATTTGGAGACCATCAAGGAAGTCTGGATGCTGGTAGAAGAACCGAGTCCCTGGGAGCTGAGGAAGTGACTGGCAAGAAGAGGGAAGGACTTCTAGTCTAAAGGAATTGAGGAGTAGGGCATATCATTAACAGAATGAATCAGTCTAGGAGAGCCTACAGGGATGTGGGATTAGCCTGGGTATGGTTCCCAGAAGGCTGCTTAATCGACTGAGTTGGGTGGGAGTGGCAGCAAATGTAACTCAATGCTGATTCCTCAGTACTGACTTGAGTGGCTCATGACATTCACCCTAAGAAGGGGACTGATGCCAGGACTCAGGATAGGACAAAGAATGCAGATGGTGGTCATATGGCCTCAGGTAAGGAGTAAGGAAAGTCACTGGCATTTTTCCAGGTGCTTTGCAGGTGGAAAAATAATTTAATTTTCTGTTTCTATCTTGAATGAATATGTCACCTATTTGGTGGCATAAAACATAAGCCCATTCAAATTGTGTCACTACATGTTTTAATCAATGTGTATATTAAATAATTTGAATTTGGAAGGCATTTTGGAAACAGATTCAACTTTAAGCATGGAAGGAAATTAATTTTTGAACAAAGAAATCTAGTGCATTTTACTATGACATATATTCAGATTTAGAGTAAGACTATTCTATTTTTCAAACCATTCTAGGGGTATAAAACCAAATCTAGTTAACACAAGAATATTAAATTGAAAATAGGTTCCAGATCTTTCATGTAGAACTGTGGGATGAAGTACAGTCAGCAGTGACCACTTGGAGCAAAAACCTGCCCTGTCCCCGGGACAACTGGAGAATCTGTTCCAGCAAGGACAGGAGGTCCACTTGGGAAGGGCCTTAGCAAACAAGATTCTGACAGTTCTCTTCAAGACTCCACTGATAGTTTGACATGTACTTGCTTATGCTAGATTTGAGCTTTGTGTGGGGATTAGAACCAGAAGACAACTCACTCCTTCTCTGCCCCATTCAGTTGCTGCTCTTGGGGTGTAGTATGGCTTGCTCACATGAGTCTCTGTTTTGTTCATGTCTGGCAATAGCTGCTTGGAGCTTCGCCTCTGGCAGCAGCAGATGATTTCAAATATCCAAACCTGTCATGATGCTCTCCAGGAGAGGGGTCAGGCTGTTGTCATCCATTCATCTTTAAGGCAGCCCCCAGCTGACACACAAGGCCAGTCACTGAGTGCCCTTCTCTTTCAAGCTTTTAAATTGCATCTCTAGGTAGGACTTGAGACAAGAAACACATTCAGAATCCAAATTGAGGCATTCACTTGCTCTGCTATCTATGTGGCTGAACTCATTTAATCATTATTTTGAAGTTTGGGCAAAATTTGTATAGTTTTGATATTTTCAGAACTATGAAAAACTTGGATGGAAGCATTGATTTCTTCTGAAGGACTGTTCCATGGCTCAAGAAAGCTGAGCAACTGGGCACCTTCTCATACTCATTATTGTCAAGAAAATGAATAGGCCAAAGATAGAAGTAGACTAGATGAAGCTAATCTTTCTCACCCAGGACTCAGCTGCAGCTCACTCCAGTCTTCAGCATTCAGAAGAATATCAGGCCCTGCCTATGAGGTGTTCCTCTTGCCATGGATAGGGTAGCATGACAGTACTCTTACCAGAAACTAAGACAGATCCAACCTTAGAATGAGGGAGTTATAGAGTTTTACCCAAATCTCTTCTTGCTATTTCTCTCCTGCTGACTCTATGTCCCCATTGTATAACTAGGCTTCAACTTTTTTGACAATTTTGATAAATCAATTTCTGTCTCCAAAGATAGGTGCCCATGTCTTTGTTTCTTGTCTGTATACTCACTCTTCCAGAATCGGGGTCCAAAATGTGTGCATAGAGTGTTCATTTACAGCTATCCCATATCTATTTTGTCTTCTTTGTTGACCACATCCCATGTCTTCCCCACTTGCAGGGATGGAACAAATGACCCAGTTCCATTCATGTTTCACAAGCTGTTGTCATTGGTTCAAGGCTAGGATGTGACCCAAGCAGGTTCTATCAGAGTAAGAAGGAGAGCACTTTTGTAGAATCTACCAGGAAACACATGCTTTAGTTTTTGCAGGCTAGGGTCTAAGAAGCTGTATTGTCTAGAGCTTTAGCAACCACTTATGAGACATTGAAGGTGACTGTGTTAAAAAATGAAGCTAAATATGTGCAGAGAGGAGCTGAGCCAAGTAGACATGGACAGATGGAGAACATCTGGTGACATCATTTGAGTCCTCTCAAGCAACTATATCTTAAGCCAACTCTGAGCCAATTTATTCTCTACTTAAATAAGTTTGTATTGAATTTTCTGTATCTTAAAAAAAGCTGAACTAATGTACCCTGTCAGTGATTAGAGTCTTGGCTGAGAGTTTCAATCTAATGGTTGGGCTTGGTTACTTACTGACAGCCTTCTGAATACCACCTGTGTCCTAGGTCTCTGACTATTTCCACCCACTTTCATATTTTGTATGCTGGGTTTATCCTTGTGGGACATCCTGATATTTCATATTCAACTCTGATGCTGTTATGTGATTTGGATGAAAACCCAAGATATAGTAACTATGATTTTTTTCCCCCATGAGTATTTTAGGAAGGCTTAATGACTCAAATAAATTCTCTCTTCTATAACTCAAAGTGGGGACGTTTCAAGGAATTTCACATAACTGATCCTGGGATACATAAATATATTAAGGTCAGTGGCTCATTAGTTTTTCTCTTCTATTGTGGACAGTGTTGTACCACTTTACTTTCTTCAACAGTGACCTTTATGACATTTGACTAGGCTGGCAGGCAACAGAGTAACTTCTCTTAAGGGGAAGAGATGATGAAAGAGATTTCTGTAATAGATTTCACTATAATGAGATCAGCATGGCAGGGAGGGCAGAGAAAGAGTTAGAGGCAAGGCAGCCCCATGCTTCTCACTGCTGGTAGGTAAGGATCTCATGGTTTTCTGAGAAACTAAAGATGACCTGAGAAGTGGGATTTAAACAAAGCATATTGAGATCAGTGAAGTCTTAAGACTGTAGTTGTAAAATGAACAAAGACAGGCCTAGGGATCTTCTCTGGACTGTGTGAGAATGGGGGTTGGTTCTGGGCATTGTGCTAAGGTTCAATGTCTGTTCCAAACTCAAGGACAGCCTTAAACCTTCTAGGAAAACTAAAAAAATTCCCTGTAGAAAAAATTATCATTCTACTCCTTGTGGTAGACAGTGCCTCTTCCAACCCTAATTGGACTTATTTTAATTGGAATAATTTTTTCCCAAACTCTTCTTTTTTATGGTTCTTTCTATGCTGAAGAGATACAGATGCTTCATGGGTTAAAGCAAAAGAAAAAAAACTCCTGACAACAAATTGAGAAGTGACAATAGTCCTCTTCGTTCCCTAACTTTCTTTTGATGGCTTTCAACTGTCTTTTTCTTCCTCTATACTGAGGTCCTTCCCATTTTCTGATTCCCATCCATTTTTCAAATATTTTAGCCTCAGTGCTAAGAAAGTAGCTAGGAAAAAGCTTATAATATGAGGGGTAGAGAGGTTCCTGGGGTAGGAGTATATTGGGGGGCAGGGGCGGCACAAGGGCATGATACTCTTAATTTGGAAAGTGTTCATAAAATGGTGAGATACAAACAGTTTTGGGAAAAGGAATATCATAGTGATTTGAGTAGAAAAAATGGAAGGGATTACTACGAGGGTGGGCTAGCTGGAGAAGAGAATCTATCACTGCTAGTCAGAATTAGATTCAGGTGCTAATAGGAATGACCAAACTTAGCAATGGTTTTTATAAAAGAAGTTTATGTCTATTTCATATTAAACACTAGAATGATGCTCTGTGGTCATCAGGGACCCAGGCTCCTAGCCTTTTTCTCCATCATCTTAGTGCATGGCTTTCATTCTCAAAGATATTACCTCTTCATTTAAAATGACTGCTGAAGTTCCAGTCACTGCATCTGTTTTGTAGTTAGGAAGAAGAAAAAGAGGCTTTCTCCCAGGTGAGTTGGTTTCCTTTAAGCAGTTTTCTCAGAATTCTAATGTAAAACTTCTGCTAATTTAATTGGTCAGAGCTTGATTACATGTTTACACCTAGCTCCAGGAGCACCTGGGAAATGTAGTCTTTTAACCTGGTTGCATTGACACTCCAAATGAAATCTGGTTTTTTAAGTACAGAATAAGGAGGCAATGGCTCTTGGATAGTAACTTGTAGTCTCTGTTACAAACACCCTTGAAACCTATGATTGCCTCTTTTAGGAGATACCCTAACTTGCTAGGAGCTTTATAGACTTATAAGGAACACAGTTGTTCTTATTTTCAATGGATGAATTGGTTAGGGAGAGTTATAGAAAGAATATTGGCCTGGGTATAAGAGGATGAGAACTGTAATTTCTGAGAAGGAGCTTATAGCATTTGCTTATGAGTAAAGTGTGGAGAGAGGTAAGAAGCAAGATTTTGAAGTCTTGGGGGTTTACAGATAACAACATTTGTCAAACAGAATTTAAAAAGGGATGAGTAGTCCACAATGAAAGAGATGAATTTACTTAATACTGAAAAGTTTGATATAGACTTTAAATGCATGCTTATGGTAGTGTACAAGGGTACTTCAAAAAGTTCATGTAAAGACTCATTATCTTTTAATTCTATTTTCCACGAACTTTTTGAAGTCCCCTCAAACTAAAGAGGGGAGAAAGACTGAAGTAAAGTGAATTATAAGCTGCATTTATAAGTAAAACCAGTGCATTTTAGTGCTGGGGTTGGCCATCTGATTGAGAAGTAAGTCATATAAAGTAAATGACAAAGGGGAACACTAATAATGCAACAGGGGACATTGGGGATTGTAGGTAACAAGAGAATACAGGCCTTTCCTAAAAGGGCAACTGCTATTTGGATGTAGCCAATTACTGCCATCAAAGAAACTAGGTTTAGATCTTCTACTTTTTCAAGACAAAAATCCAGATTTTTATACAACCTTTCAGATTTTTAAATCATCAAGCAGGCCAAGCAAATATGTCTGCAGGTTGGATTTTTCCAGTGGTCTACCAGTTTGCAACTCTTGATCTATTTCAATATCTTTAGTTTACTGAGACTGGGGGAGATCTAGTGTCTTGCCTGGGGTCACATAAATCATCAGTGACAGAGCTGGGACAAGAACCCTGCCCCTTGACTCTTAGCTGTCTTTGGAATGTAGCACATTCTAAATTGCTTTTTGATAGAGCTGAGCAAATCACATGCAACTGTTTGGTGGAAAGGAATAATCAAGAAATTAGTCACATAATGTTTGCAGTTAACTCCAAAAGTGCCTAGCACAGTGCTTAGTGTTCAGAAGACATCAGTCGATGTTAGCTCAATCTCTACTCAAATTGTTAAAGTTGTATAAGTTAATGAATAAAATAGAGGGAGAGGAAAAGAAGCAAGCAAGAGTCATTATGAAACCTTGGGGAGCCCCCATAACTAACAATGGAAGCAGGACAATGAATGAGCAGTCAGAAGTAGCCAGGATTGCTTGTGAATCTTCTGCCTTTACCTTTGCCCTAATTACAGCTTTAGGATGTAAATGTTTTAATTTGAGGATACTTTAATAAATTTCTTCCAAATTACTTTGCTGCTTTAAACTTATAGACTCTTAAGAAAGTGTGGTCTTCAGAGAATTTTTCTTCTTTATTTAGCAGAAATTAGATTGATTAATTTTTGCTTAAATTTCTAAAAATGTGCAGTTGTATATTGAGATTATCATTAAGTGTCTCCAGAATCAGTAATTATTGTTATTAAAGGATAGTTTAACCAGAAGAAACATCCTTTAGAAATCTTTTTTTTGGTATGCATGCACCATTGTGTCACAAAATTTACTGGATT
>NW_007732949.1:15179-15774 GCF_000696425.1 Galeopterus variegatus | reverse complement strand
GTGCAGTTGTATATTGAGATTATCATTAAGTGTCTCCAGAATCAGTAATTATTGTTATTAAAGGATAGTTTAACCAGAAGAAACATCCTTTAGAAATCTTTTTTTTGGTATGCATGCACCATTGTGTCACAAAATTTACTGGATTTTCCCAATACCATAGATCACAGGGTAATAATTTTGAAGTGACCAATTCTATTTTTTCTTTCTGAAAGAGATTAGAATGTTCTTACTATCTCTGATATAGGTTTTAATGCACACAGTGAAATGCATTTTTAAGATACTGTTTAAAGTCTAAGGAGAAAAGTCCCTGGAAACTAGAATTTCTGATTTAGTGCTCATGTTAGAATTTTGACTAGCAAACACAATGGAAAGACCTTAGGGATCTGGTGGATTTCTTAGGTAATTTATCTCAGAGCTAACTGCTTTTGGAATGGATTTTGCTTACTGTGGTAGTGACCTATATTTATAATTTGTTCTCCTGGTAATTATCTCAACAGAACTGAAATACCTACAAGGTCAATGGTGCTGGGTTACGGTCACATACTGGTAACACTTGCATATTTGATTGGATTTATCACTGTAATAATCTAATTTA
>NW_007732949.1:10024-14486 GCF_000696425.1 Galeopterus variegatus | reverse complement strand
GGTCACATACTGGTAACACTTGCATATTTGATTGGATTTATCACTGTAATAATCTAATTTAGCAGTGCTGAAAAGAGATGGAATGTGGTAACTAAAAAAAAAAAAGAGAAAAAAGTCATCTGATATTTAATAATGCCCTTATGATTTTTTCTTTTCTTTTTAGTTCCAAAGCATATGTAAAATACCTACGCATCTCAGTAAGGAAACAGATGCTTCTCAGCTATCAGCTGAAGCTGTTATGACCGTAATACTAAAAAAAATACCACTCTGTCTCCTTGCCAACAAAGAATGCCCACCAGGGCAGGTCAGGTGCCTTATTTCTCTATCCAAACAGTGCTTCTTGGTAAATACACGGAGCTTAATTTTATAGTTTTCACCCAACCCTGGTTTCTACCATTTTCAGTGGGTGCAGAATTCTTATGAAAAGCTCATAAAGATGGGCAAATGGTCAGTATTCTTGCAGCTTGTGTTGGTTGTCTTCAGGATCTTTTGAGATTCTTTTGGGTAGACTGAACACAGTTCTGTGCTGCAAGTCTAGGGGACAGAGCAGAGAAAGCATGGTACCACCACTTGAATGGGAATTTCTCATGTTGCAAGATTCTGATGATCAAAGATATTCTGGATCATAGATCTATGAAATCAACTCCAAAGCTCTCAAAATGAACACAAAGAAACCTTCTCCATTTCCACTGGGTCTTAAGAAATGAGGTGTAAATTTGAGTTGTAGCAAAAAAATATTTTAGATTCTTAACTTTTGGGGGGTCACCTACCCCTTTAATAATCTGATAAAATTATGAACATTTTTCTCAGAAGAAATGCCCACAAAGACCCCTAGATAGAATTTTGTAAACTTGTGGTTTTACTTATAAAACCTTGAGTATTTATTTTTAAAAAACTTCCCAAGATCATTTAGGGATCCTTGACCCCAGGTTAAGAATCCTGGAACTCTGAGGATAATTATGGAAACTTGCCTTGGATATCTATGTGACTTGTGTTCCCCAGCTATACCTATTTAATCTTACACATGGGGAGATGTTAACAGTAATAACCTGTGCTATGTGGCGTTTGTGTCAACCTGCCACTTCAGGAGTTCCATCTCCTGAAAAGTCCTTTTCTCTCCAAAATAATTATACCTGAAGTCCTCAAGATGTTTCAGTTGTGTTTGTGAATAAGCCTTCTCTGTTGGTACCTCTAATGCCCCTGTGCAGTGTGCCACTTCTGTTAGGAGCCGATGTCCAGTCTGCATGTCATTTCCACTTCTGCAGGGGCCCATGGTGTTCTCCTTCTGCTGACGCATTGGAGCTCTGGAGGGGCCAAGGCTGCTCTTTCCAGAATTTCATTGATTCCAGGCATAGTTTTGGGGAGAATGCTCTTCTCCCCTCTGTGTAAATGTTATCACAATTGGGTGATTACTAACGAGTTCTGATTTGAGGTTCCTTAGCAAGATAGATTTTTAGACTTCTATTTCCAATTCGTCTGTCCTTGTCATGAGCCCCATGCTGCTGGGCTGTAGGGCAAACCCAAGTGACCCTAGATTGTACTCAGAATTCTCAGTCCTCTCCCATGATTGAAGTTTGTCTCTGGTCCAGTGACGTTTGCCTGACTCATACTCCCTTTGGGAGCTCCCCATGCAAATGGCGTTCCAGAGATCTGCACACCACTTTATTAGGACACTCAGAATTGCTGCTCAGCAAGGAATGGATTCAGCATAGGTTAATACTAGGAAATCCAGAAACATCAATATTTAAGAATAATTAGACAACAGTGTGACATTTGGAGCTTAGGCATCATATTTTTAGGGGAGCTTTTGGAGAGCTCTTTCAGATCTCTGTGGCGTCTCTCTGAAGACAAACTTTTTATTCTACTCTGTCCTACATCCACACCAGTGCAACAGTGTGAAAAATGGCATTAACAAAACTCTAGGCTCTTACTGGAAATACGCACCTTCTTTATTGTAAATAACTCCACACAGCACCTGTAATAAGTTAGAATCAGAATGATCCTTCTGTCATGATTCCATTTTTTATACAACTCATGTACCTCTAACTCCACAGGAGTCAATAAAATATGATTCTGAAATAATACTGAATTTTAAAGCTTAGTATGCAGTGTATGGAAAAAATGCCTCACCGTTTTTCTTGCTGTCATTTGAGGCATGGCAGCAGATTCATCACAACACCGGGGATGCATTTTGAAAACGCCAATATCTGCATTGGTTATAGATTTGTCATAACTAATGCTGACGGCCCCTGCTGTACCATTATGTTCTCACACTGTTAGTCCTCTCTGTGGCGCGGTGGACTGTGCTCAGCTCCTGCTGGTGTGTCTCTCTCCAGTGCTCTCTGTGCTCTCACTTATGACATTCTACCTAGTCCTCTGGCTAATCTTCAGACCAAACAGTCCCTTTGTCTCATGAACTTTCTCTTTGCCTCTTCTTCCCCTCCATGTCAATTATATTTCTCTCATAAATAGACACAATAATGTATAAGACTTTTTTATGTATAATATTTTGAGGTAGTTTTAGAATACAAATATATAATGTCCACTTGGATGTTAAAACAAAATGGAACTATGTCTTTCCTGCAGTGGATATAACTTCCTCATGAAGCTTGTCCCCTTGGGTGTATGTATAGGGTTGGGGTCAGGGCTGGCAGAAGAGGGGCATTCTGAAGTTGCAAAAGAATTGTATCTTCTTAATGATCTCTTTTGTCTGGCACTCTCTTTCAGTTAAGTGCTTGTTTTTCAGGTTCTCCCCCTCTCCTCCCAGGTCCTTTGTAAGATGTCACGTTGCTATATGTAGGAAGGGACCTTATGCCATCTTGTGGCATCAGGGCAGAGGACCTTGTTGTCTGCTAGGCATCCTCTGGGTCATTCCTGTTCTTATTGGCCTCGTGTACCCTAAGGTGCAGCTCACACCACCTGGACTTCTAGAATTGTGTGCTGGCACTGACTGTTGAAGTCTGTGACTGTGGCCATTTTCCTTTGATAAGAAATCTGCACTTACTGCAGCATGTCCTGACCCCACCTCTCTCTTAGCACCTCTGCATGTTCTGTGCCAGGCATGTAGAACTCCACAATCCATGTGGAGGCGGAGGAAAGCCAGGAGCAAACCTCAGGCTTATCTGCCTGGCCGCCTTCCTCTGCCAGGGCAACCTCACCTGTGCCATGCTGGGTATGGCACTGAGTCACATGTCAGCCTACTCCTAAAAACCTGAAGGTTTTCCTGGGCTACCCTGAAGGAGGCCAGAGACTGCCTGGGTGGCATTGTGCCCCCCACTTCACTATCACCACGGTCTTCGAGGGTTTCCATCTGGAGGTGGGAAGTAGGACNGGCAGAAGAGGGGCATTCTGAAGTTGCAAAAGAATTGTATCTTCTTAATGATCTCTTTTGTATGGCATTCTCTTTCAGTTAAGTGCTTGTTTTTCAGGTTCTCCCCCCCTCCTCCCAGGTCCTTTGTAAGATGTCACGTTGCTATATGTAGGAGGGGACCTTATGCCATCTTGTGGCATCAGGGCAGAGGACCTTGTTGTCTGCTAGGCATCCTCTGGGTCATTCTTGCAGCTCACACCACCTGGACTTCTAGAATTGTGTGCTGGCACTGACTGCTGAAGTCTGTGACTGTGGCCATTTTCTTTTGATAAGAAATCTGTACTTACTGCAGCATGTCCTGACCCCACCTCTCTCTTAGCACCTCTGCATGTTCTGTGCCAGGCATGTGGAACTCCATGATCCATGTGGAGGCGGAGGAAAGCCAGGAGCAAACCTCAGGCTTATCTGCCTGGCCGCCTCCCTCTGCCAGGGCAACCTCACCTGTGCCATGCTGGGTATGGCACTGAGTCACATGCCAGCCTACTCCTAAAGACCTGAAGGTTTTCCTGGGCTACCCCGAAGGAGGCCAGAGACTGCCTGGGTGGCATTGTGCCCCCCACTTCACTATCACCACGGTCTTCGAGGGTTTCCATCTGGAGGTGGGAAGTAGGACACATGCGTCTGGCTGCCTCTTCCTCTGCTTTCTTTCTGCCATAGAAAAATGCTTCTTTTTCTTTCCTTTCCCAGTCTGGAAGAAACTCTCTGGGATGGGAATGGCATAGAGGCTGCCAGACATTATGATTCAAGGTGGTAGAGGATGGAGGGAGAGAAAGAAAAACCCCATCGTTTAAAAACGTTCAAAACAACATCCCTGAAAACAAAATTATATACCTATAACTAGTGTTTTCCCAAACCACCTATCTTCCTTGAGAAATGAGGATCATACAGATAGGAATAAATATTCTTATTCTGGGTCTCATCTTTACCCTTTTTTTGGCGACTTTAGTCCCACTCAAAGTTTTCTGCATTTACTTCTATGATTCTTCCTCATATATTTTTCTAACCTCTGTAACCTCTGCTGCCTGGGAAGTCCTGCACATCCCTTCATGGGTGTCCATTATTGAAGGTGTGGGAGATGAGGGTGATGATGTT
>NW_007732949.1:8357-9597 GCF_000696425.1 Galeopterus variegatus | reverse complement strand
GTTGGGAGGCCTCTTTATTTCTTACACAAATTCATTAACTTGTGGGCTCTTCCAACTAGTTTTCCAGATACTATTACAGTGGTGGTAAAATTTATGCTTAATCTGAGGCTGCTACCTCTACATATAATTTAAATAATTTACAGATTTATAGTTTTCTGTTTAATTCTGTAAATATATCAAGCAATCTTTTGTAAATCTTCTGGTCTCTTGTTTCTTGGGTTGCTAAATGGCTTCAACAAATTATGGGAACCCTTGAAATGGGTGAACCCTGTCCCTACTTTCCCTGTTTCATAATAATGAAAGTGGTTGATTGTAAGCAACCTATTTTGTGTGAGCATCTCTTTTAGGCAAAGGCTTGCCTTTCAGGTTTTTCTCCTCCTTCTCCTGCTCTTTCCAAAGGTGGTTTCTTATACTGCATTGCCTTTTTTACACTGTGTTGTATGCAATGTAGGGAAAAGTAAATTAAATGTAGTGATGGAGACTGAAACTACCTCCTTTCCCACTCCCCCCACCCCCGGCCAATTAGGATCATAAATAATCTATTGGGAGATTTTGCCATCTATCCTGGTTGACTCAGAGACATCTCAGCTAATGTGTGGGCTCTGGGTAATAAAAGCAGGAACAAGTAGGAGTCAAATGTTCCTTCAGCAAAATACCATTTGTTTCTCAAGGTTCTCAAGAAGTTGCTGTAAAATCATCTGAATATGAGGAATGAGTTTTCCTCGTGTGAGAATAGTAGACGGAGACTCCCTAGGTAATTATTTTTAATTAATTAAGTGATAATTAATTAATTCCCACAGGGATGAGATGTGCTTGCCCTTAGANCCTGCACATCCCTTCATGGGTGTCCATTATTGAAGGTGTGGGAGATGAGGGTGATGATGTTCATGCCAAGGGCACTGCCTCTAGTTATGTGAGAGTGGACTGAGCTCTGCTGCTCTGAAGATGCCTGGTGCAGGGTCCTTGGGGAATCTGATTGACCGTGACTACGATGGTCCTACTGCTGCTGCCAGTGGGGAGGCCATAGCTCCTCTGGGGCTGCTTTTTGTCCTGTCCTGGCTGCACTCATGATGTGCAGAGCCCTGCCCGCACTGGGCCATCAGGAAGTGGCAAGAAGGCCTTTCTACCTGGTGTGCTAGACATACTTGTTATAAAGCCTCCCAGGGATTTTTGAGTGTAAAAAGCTTATTCAGTATTAACTTGTCACTCTTCTAGTTCCTTGACAGGCTGTGATAGACAA
>NW_007732949.1:5420-6628 GCF_000696425.1 Galeopterus variegatus | reverse complement strand
GGCTGTTGGCACGGCTGTAGGTGGCTAACCAGAAGCGGGCATCTTATGTGGTTGGTTAGGGTGCATATTTGGCTTTCTCTGTTTGGTCTTAAATTGGAAGCAGGAACGAAAATTGGGAAGCCGTCAGCTTTTAATCAAGTTCTGGCCAGTTTGGGCCAAACGTTACTGAGGTTATTGTTTGGCTTCCTGGCTGGTTACCATAGGTAATGGGTTTGTTTCCTGGGCTGATTGCTGTAGATTGTGTAGTTCAGAGTTCTGTTTTTATAGATGGTCTGTCCATTGTCCATTTGTGTATTCTCTCACTTTATTAGTGGAGAGTCAACCAAAATCAAGCTATGTCCTGTTTCCCTTCACACATTTACAGTACCAGAGCTCACTGATCCTCTTTGGAGCCAGCAGGATCTTCAGGCAGAATAAAACATACATGAACAACTGTTCTCCTCTCCCATGTCCAGTTCCACCAGACTAACTCTCTGATGATTTCAAAATTACAATTTCCCTACCCAAGCAGCATCCACCTCACTCCCCCCGCCCCACCTCATATTTCAAACTCTGATGCCATAGGCTTAAGGGGTTGGATAATTTTTATTTTCAATTCTTTTGCATCTATCCCTTAATCCATTAATTCCCAATCATTCATTATGTCTCTTTAAGCTGTCCTTTGCCATGTTCTAACTGACTCTATTCTGGTAACTTGTCTTGTTGCACTTAGATTATTACAGTGGTCTCCTGGCAGGTCTTGCTGCTGGCAGTATCTCCCTTCCTGAAACCACTTTTATTAGGACAGTTTCCTGATTAAGGTTCACAGTGCTTATGGATTAAAGAAATTGGGCCTTATATTCTAGATCTCTCACCAGTGAAACCCACTGCTTAGTGTGTTTTGTTTCCATGCCTCCTTCATCCTGATGCCTGCACTGGATAAAACCACTTCCTGACTTCATGGCCATGGCCTGAGATGGTCTCCCCTCTGCTGTGCTATTCTAATCCCATGCTCATATTCACTAAGAAGTCAAACTGTAGCCTGCCGTGATTTCCACCTTACACCAATTTTCTATTTTACCATAAATAACAAGCATTATCTCAGAGCTTCTCTAATTCGAAAAAACATTTTCATACATAGTCTATGTTATTATTTAGTATACTGCCTTCAATCTGTCTTCTGAGTAAGTTTCTATTTGTCTTATTTCTGCAGATAATGCTCAAGTTCT
>NW_007732949.1:0-4097 GCF_000696425.1 Galeopterus variegatus | reverse complement strand
TTATTATTTAGTATACTGCCTTCAATCTGTCTTCTGAGTAAGTTTCTATTTGTCTTATTTCTACAGGTAATGCTCAAGTTCTTTTTTTTTTAATTTATCAATTTTATCTTAATTGCAGAGACTTCTCTTTCTACATTTTTGGGTTAAGATGAGTGGTTAGTGCAGGACTAACCACAGATTAGGTTTTTATTTAATATTTCAGGGACAATGAATTCTTCAGCTGGAGATCAGGGATTCAATTGGTGACAGAAATGAGAATAGAACAGTTTTATGTAAGTACAGAAGTAAATTGAGGTAAATGATTATACTTGGATCAGATTACTGAACCTCAGGAAAAAAATATAAACTATAAATCAACAGTGACAAAATACATAATGTATCATCTATCTCATGGATTAGAAAATGAATCAACTGGATTATTTTGCTTTGTTTTCAGAATACATGACAAGTAATAATTTTCTATTTATGAGAGATATTCAGTTCTGAACTTTTTGATTTATTTTGTCATACATTTGGAAAAATATGTTTATTGGTTTAGTTGAAAAAATATTGAAGATGTTTTTTATTCAAAAAAGGTTTCTTCTTGATAAAACTTTAGCACATAAACATATAAAACCATTTTATCAATTTTGAAAAAACAGCCTTGTGAAAATAAAAAAAATTGTTCAAATGACAACATCTGTATTTTAATGTGTCTAAAATACCTAGGCTCTGCAATGTTGCAAGGAAGAAAACATTTTGAGCTATCTCACTTAGTGGAGGTCTCTGGGAAGGAACCACAGATACAGAAGTAAAGGTGACAAAGAATTGTTTCCACAACTGAAAACAGACCCAAAGGAGAATAGGGATATTGCGCAGTCTATGAAAACTATAGTCATCCTTTATGATGTTATGGTGCCTCTGCTACTTTATGTCCGTCAGTCAGTACTGAACAATACCTCTCAACCCCCCTCTCTACCTTATGGATTCTACTTACTGATGACTTCTGCTGATGTTTCATGAAACTCTGTTGCCTGTTGGCTTCTGTCTACTGCATTCTTCATACGTCTCTCCTGTTGTCTGTTGACTCTTTTTGAAGTTATGTTGAAATTCCCTAAGCAAGATCTAACTCTATAATTTACCACCCAGTTCTTGTGATTAGGCCCTTTGTAGCTCACTATGGCTTGGGCACCAATCTTTGGTCCAATTAGCTATCACCTGAGGTGGTAGAGGTCATGGTGTTCAAAGCAGGCCCTCACCAGGTTGCATTTTATTGGTAAATTTATCCTAGGCTGGAGCTTATCCCATTGGCTTTGCAGGGTTGGGAACTTTGTCTTACGAGGGTCCCAGAGTGGGTAGATGTGGAGATGCTGCAACTTCATGCTGAGAAACTCATAAGGCTGATCTAAAAGCCAGAATATCAAGTTAGTAACTTAAAATGAGAAATTTAGCCATCATGCAAATCAGATATTTGTGACTGCCTAGCTAATTCACTTTTTTTCCTCTCAGACTTGGAATACAAGCAGATTAGTTAGACAACTGGCTAGAGTACCAAGCTATGAGGCAGCCTAAACAGCTTTGGAATAAATTGGGAGTATGGTCCCAGTTAACTCGGCTTTCTGCACATGACTCCTCATATAACTGGCCAAATGGAAATTGGCTCCACTTCTAATTCAATAGGCTGGTACTTAGTGGAGATTTATTGAATGTGAAAGTTCTCTCTCTACTGAACATTTTGGTGGAAATAAAAATCAATCCTTGCCATCACCAATCTATCTCTTTCAAGTTCTTTTCCAAAATAAACACCTATGTTGCATTGTGGACTTGCAGATGGAGCCCCAAACTCTGAGACCTCCTGATCTCTTAAGGTATGTGATGGTAACCATTTTCTTCTGTCCCTTTACTGTCTCTTATCCTGGAGCAGAGCTCTCTTTCACCCTTCTTCTGTCCTAGGCACCCTGGCTTTACATATGTTCATACCTTAATCCAAATTAAATGAGACTGCCTAAAAGTCTATTCTAGAATGGTGGATAGCAGCATGTTCAAAATCAACCTCTTCCTGAAATGCTTGAGACATTAATAGCACCTTTGATTTAATGTTTGTCTAATCCCAGACATTAATTTAAGATTTTGATTCTCTCACAATACCTTAAATCACAATACCTTAAATCAATCATGCGTTTTTCATCTACAAGCCTTTTGGGCATTTTAAAATGATTTTATATATTTCTGATTTGACACATCATCTGTTGATTCCATATTCACATGGTGCTACAGGAAATTGCTCAAATATGAGGCTCTGTGTTGATTTCAAAGCCTAATTCTTGGATAGCCAAACTGTTTCCTGGTTGTTTACAACATCCCAGTATCTGTCTCCCTTACTAAATATTCAGCAACTTGAGACCTGGGTGACGTTAAGTGCCAGGACTTAGCATGTTGCCTGAGACATGACTGGTACTTAATTGAGGTTTATTGAATGTAAAAGTTCTCTTTTGCCAGTGCATCGAGGTTATTTTCTGCAGCTGCATATAGATACAGATTGCAGATAAATGTAATAAGTTAGTGAATTCAACAAAGAAGTTAGCTTAAATCCTTAATGTGTAGAACTAGCACCATCACTGTGAGAAACATACCTTCCCTTTTCTGTTATGGATATGATTTCAATATTGATTCAATTTCATATCTGAAAGTAAACTGATAGTATATTAGTCCACATAACAAGAAAAAATATTAGAGTATATTGCTTAAGTATTTGGATTTGGTCACTATGTCAAAGTATGAAATGATCAACAGGCTAGCTAATGTCATGCTCTGTCTGCCTGTTTACTGTAATTGAACCAAAAAAATAATAAAAAAAAGAGGATAAGACTCCTTTTAACATATTTGTTCTCTATGTGTGGCAATGACTTATCCCGATTTGAGATTATACTTAATTTCTAGAGAGAAGATGATGACGTTTACACTTCGTGAGAGAGTTGTGTCTTGATATCTTTCAAGATGCCAGGTGTATGTGTGTATGTATATATATTTGTCCTGTAGTCATCACAGAGTAAGACAATTGCCCTCTCTTTTTAAGAGCCATTATCTACTATTAGCTGCAGTGCAAATTATGCTCTTATATATTATCTGGTACACTAATTAAATTGAATGGGGTAGTGAGAACCTATTCATAGTACTGGAGCTAATGACCCAATACATTGCATTAGTAGTGATAGGAAAGACACATTCAAAGACAAGTGTCTTGTTTTAATTGCTCTATTGTAGTATTGAAATAAAGAGAGTGACATGTCTTTCAAATTGTAAGTAAAGTCTGTCATTATACGAATGGTAAAGTGTCATCTATGTCTCCAGACTAACTAATGTTTAGAAAACATTTTTTCTTTGCTGAGTATATCCATTTCAGGATGGTAAAATTAGTGCTGCTAATGTAATTCT
Source organism: Galeopterus variegatus (assembly GCF_000696425.1). Taxonomy (NCBI): domain Eukaryota; kingdom Metazoa; phylum Chordata; class Mammalia; order Dermoptera; family Cynocephalidae; genus Galeopterus; species Galeopterus variegatus. The sequence goes on along the minus strand of NW_007732949.1, from coordinate 683 downwards.
GAATTGGTATTGATACTAATTACAGTTATACTGTTGAAAAAATTAGGCAATATGGGAGCCTTAGAATTACATTAGAAAAGATAGTGTATACATACTTTTAAAAAGTAGCAGTACCAATTAACAACTACAATCTGCACTCAAAACCTCATGACAAAATAGACCTAGAAAGAAATAACATATCATTCAAGAATGTAAGCTACACAAGAGTGGTTTATTTACTTTGTTCACAGCTGTATCTCCAGCACCTAGAGGAATGCCTGGCACATAATAATTTCTCAATAAATATTTGTTGAATGGATAGAAGTCATATAGAGTATCTTATAATGTGTCTTCTTATGAGTACTTAAAGTTTATTTCTATACTATTTACCGTCCTAGTTTATTAGAAATGGACTTAAAATATAATATTAAAAGTCTACCTCTATCCATTTATGATCTGAGAGCTTTTTAGATATTAAGTCATATTACTGGTCTGTTACAATTTAAAAACTTAGGTTCTAAGAAGCAGGAAATTTGGCTGTGAAATAACACAGCTGTCCTGTGTCCTGTCATGCTTTTCAGCTCTCACCTCCATGGCCAACACCCCCCACCCACAGCTAAGGTAGGTGACACTGTCCTGGCTCCATCTGTGTAAGAAACAAGATCAGAACATTGCACTAATACATAGGTAACTGATAAGTTTAA
>NW_007732948.1:123953-124204 GCF_000696425.1 Galeopterus variegatus | reverse complement strand
GCTTCCTACATTGTTTCTAGAGATACCAATCTGGTTTCCAGGTTTTTTTGTTGTAAGTATAGGGGTTTCCTAGGTTTCCTGGGCCAATTGCAGCAGTGGTAGGTCAGGTTATTTTTTTTTATATACGGTCTGGTTATTATCCCTTTCTATGTTCCCTCTCCCTTATGTATTACTTCATGATCACCTTATGCCACCATGAGCTACAGACATCATTTTTATACAGGGGTTACCTGAGACTTCATAATTGTTTC
>NW_007732948.1:113687-121396 GCF_000696425.1 Galeopterus variegatus | reverse complement strand
AGAGAGGTTGTGGAAGAGAGTACGTTCACGGACAGTTTGCGTGGCAACCAGCACCATGGAAGCAACACTGGGTTAGGCCACGGAGCCACGCCACGCCTGGCTGGCCCACGCCAGCATCCTCCGAGGCCGTGGCCGGAAGTGCATAGGGGCTGGCCGGAAGTATCGCACCGCAGAGGCTGCTGGGAGTTGTAGTGCGCCCGGGGAGGGGGCTCTTGCGCAGTGTTTTGAGATGTTGGACTCGGACGTGCGCACTTCCGGACCCCAGGCTATTCCCACTGCGACTGGGCACACGGGACCTGGTCTGCTTTGAGGTCCTTGTGACGCACACCAGCGAGGCAATATATTCGCTCCAAGGCTGTGTTGAGAGTGCAGTGTGGCCAGACCCACTCACTTGCTGCAGAGCCGGCTCAGCTCTGGCGGGCTGTTCCATCTGACGTCCTTCTCGGAGTATCGGGGTGCTGTCGAGTTTGGCTGGGGGACTCTACAGGTAGTGGGTGTGGGAGCACCAGCAGGCCTCTTGTCTCACTGCTCCTTTCTCTTCTCGCAGCTCTGCCTGGTCGGAACCCACCGTCTCCAGGAGGCTCGCGTGGGGAACCTACAGATGTGACAGCCTGGACCCAGGTGAGCTGGGGGCGCCTTGTTGCTGCCCTGAGGGCAACCCTCTTCCCTTTGGGCACATTTGCTTCTGTCCCTTGACCTGGAGCGTCTGTGCTCATCCCTACCCCTGAACTCCGCTCGTGGCTTCCCTGGGTCTCTGGAGGGAGGACCGCTGAGGAGATCCCCCCGCCTTGTAGGGGATACTTCTCTTTCTCTCCAGTCTTCCCTCGCTCCCACGGACCCCACATCGCAGCCAGCGGTGTGCGCAGAGCTATAAGGGAAATGAGGGAAGCGTGTGAAATGGTTGTGATTTCAGGGGTCTGGGCTCATTCAGCCAACATTTATTGAGTGTCTGGGTCAGATACCCGGGAAGCCAAGGACTGGGTCCCATCCTCGTGTGAGTTCCTGTGGAGATGTTGGGCCCGTTAATAAATAAGAGCGACCAAAAGGTAGGTACCCTGATAGTTATCCCTGTGGATGAATGGACACCCAGGGGAGGGAGGGTCCGTTCAGACCGGGGAAGGGGTGACTGCAGGTCAGACTTACAGAAAAATAAGGTCTGTGTGCGTGAAAAGGAGCAAAAAGATGTTTCAGGACGAAGGAACAGCATCTGTAAGGGGTAAGAGCGTAAAACGTTGGGTGCTGCTGGAGGTGGTACCGTGGAGGCGCCCCCGGGAGACGAGGCTGGGGACCGGTCAGCGAGCTGCGCCGGGAAGGCTCTGGGGCTGGGTCGAAGGGGGTGGTCTTCCTCCTGTGCGCACCCCAAGTGCAGTACTCCGGGGCAGCAGCACGGTTACACTGGGTTTTGGTCACAATACACCGGCAGCAAGTGGAGTTGGTGAGGGCTGAACTAAGGCAGTGAGGAAATTGAGTAGGGAGATGGGTCTCAGATATGTGAAGCCGGGAAGCGCCTGGCCTGGGCGGTGACGGTGGGACAATGTGAGCGCGTGTGTTTGCAGCTGATGGAGAAGGGAGGCGGCAGAGACAGTTTCGTGCAGACTATTTTTTTACGGCACTTGGTGAAGAGAGGCGAGCAGCAGTCGGGGTGGGATGTGATGCAGAGTTGAAAGAGGATTTGTGTTTCTTTGATGCTTTTCTGTTTAAGACGAGTTGGGGGTGGGGTGGGGGAATGAAACCAATACTATGGTGTTAAACCTTGATAAGGTCAAATGTGTCAGTCTTTTCCTTGGGTGTTTTTTTTTTTTCTTTCATTTTTGTGTCATTTATTTTAATTTTCCCTCCAGTATGAATTCTGTTGTAAAAATGAAGAACATTACCAGAAAGCTTTCCAAAATTGCTAACATTCATAGTTTATTCTTCCAGTGAGCATTTTCCGAGCTTCTTAAGGCATGAGTGTTTACTAAAAATACTCCCATATTTTTACATTCATACAGCTTTTTTGCTGGTGTGGGTTTTCACATGTACAGTAAGACTTGTAAAAAGGTTGCAGCATTTCCCTCATTTCCTACAATCACAGTTTCTCTGCAGTGGGAATTATTTTTACAACAGAATAAAAGAGCAAGGTATAAATATAAATGAAGTATTTCCCTTATTTCCAACACTGACAACATGTTTTTTGCCTCTGTGAGATTACCAAAGAATATTAACATATGAGGTAGAACTAAAACTTTCCCAAATATCTTACCTGCATAAGATTTCTTTCCATTGCACGTTGTGACTTATTCACTAATGTCTGAAGGATTTTTAACATTTGTCACATTCTTGTTTCCGCTTACATATTAGGTTCTAAGGAATTTCTGAAGGCTTTCCCAGATTTCTTACATGTATAGGTATCTCTTAAGTGAAAGGTTTTAAATGTTGAGTTCAGAAAAGATGTGAGGAACAAGTGAGGGTCTTCCTATGTCTTTACATTTGTAGGACCTTATTCAAGTGTGAATTCTAGTGTGGATATTGACTGAGCCCTAAGTACTGTTTTCCCACATTTCTTACATACTGAGGGCTTTTTTCCTGGGTGAGTTTCCAGTGCGCTATTAAAGCATGTGAAATATCTTAAGGCTGTATCTCATTCTTACCTTCACATGACTTTTACCGTAATTTTAGATATGTGAAATAAACAGTGGTGAAACAAAAAATCTTTCCCACATCCTTACAACTGGAATGTTTTTCAAGTGTGAGTTCTTACACATTGCGTAAGGTATGAAGAATTACTGCTCTCCCGTATCCCTTATGTTAGTGGAATTTCTGCCCATAGTAAATTCCCACGTGTTATCATAAGGTATTTTTCCAGACGAGTTTAGATATGAATACTAAAAGAGCTCAATGCTGGAGAGTAAGCCTATGGAATGTATGGGAGGTATTTGCTTGTTCTACAAATCTTGACATATACACATGAACTGACACTGGAGAAAAACCCTATGAATGTAAAACATGTGGAAACCTTTAGATATTCTACATATCTCATATTCACACATGAACTCACACTGGAGAGAAACTGTAGAGATTAACAAATGTAGGAAAACATTCACTCAGTCTCCACCTTGGGTCTTATTGAAGGTGGTTTCCCCTACTGTATGTCTGTAATTCATTTTTACTATTTTTAATTAGTAATATTAGAATATCTAAACACATAACTAATCTAAATATTAAATAAATAAAAAGAAACTAGAAAGAAAGAAGTACAAAGAAAGAAGCCTTTGTTCTCATTGTCCAGATTGAGCAAATGTTAAAAGTTTATTTGCTACAGATTTTTTAAGGAATGAAAACCTGATAAATACCATTGGAGCCCCTGTGCACCCTCCCTCACTCAGAGGTAACAACTAAAATTGCTGTGTATCCTTTTATGTTTTTATTTACTTACTAGGTATGAATATAGCCATAAACAATATATGAGGTAGTTTTGTGTGTTTATCACCTTTGCCTATATTCCTTTGGATTGTCTTTTTCTTATGTATTTTTAGTATTTTTTTCACATATTCTAGATAAAAATCCATTTTGGCTTATACACATTGCTAAAATCTCAAGCAGAATCTGATAAAATACCTGGTGTTTCTCTGGGGTGTATTTTTGAGTATGGATCCATTTCATTTAGTATTTATTTTGGCTTTCTGTTTCTTTGTCAGTCAACTTTACTAATTTACACTTATCTAAAAAGTTGTCACATTTAATTTAGAATTTAATTCAGCATTAAATTATTTATGGTAATCCCTTACAATTAAAAAACTACTATATCTGAAATCATCTCCTTTTTCATGTCTAGAAATAGTTTATTTTTGCTTTCTCTTGATCAATTGTGCCTGAAGTTCATCTATTTTATTTTTAAATATAAACCAAATGTGTTTTTTTTATCAGTTCTAATAAGTCCTTTCCAAGAATGCTTTTTCTTTCTAGCTTTCTATTATAGCTCTAAGATATGGATTAAATGAAAAGACTGAAAACTAATGACATTCAACTCAGGAGGCTAGCACAGGAAGAAAAGAGTACCCTAAAAAAGTAAAAGAAAAGAAATGAGTATAAGCAGATATTTAAAAAGAAGAAATTGAATAAGAGAGCAGGTAAAAAAAAATTCCTGCCACAAATGTATTACCTAAATTTAATCCTGATGAAACATTGAATAAACCTAAATGGAGGAACATTCCACAAAATAACTGCTCTGTAGCTCTTCAAAAAATGTCAGTGTTGTGAAAGACAAAGATCGAGGAACTGTTCCCAACTAAAGAAGACCAAAGAGACACGAAGAGAATTGCAGTGCAGGATCCGAAATTTCCTTTAGCAAGAGAGAAGGGGTATTATTGGGACAGCTTGTAAAATCTGAATCATCTCTGTGGGTTAGACAATGGTATTGTGCAAGAGCTAATTTCCTGATTTTGATCATGATACTGTGGTTGTGTGATAGAATGTCCTTGTTTGGGGGAAATGCACATTGAAATATTTACACATGCACACACGCACAGGGAGGGGAAGGGTGAGAAGGCTCAATTGTTATGTAAATGAGCCAAAGATAGCCTCTGTATAGTGACCCCTATGTTGTTTATTTCTTCACAGGAGGTTGAGAACCATTAGCTCAAAAGCCCACCAACACTAAACTCCAATGTCAAAACATCCAGTTGTTTTAACCATAGCCCAAATGTAAAGATTTTTAGTCATTTACAGCCCTCCTGCTTTGCTGCCCTGGGAAACTGCCCCAACATCTGCTAGCCATAGATAAGACAAATCATGGCTATCAAGACACGAAGTGGCTCTGACCCAGAGATACCCTGGAGTTGCCTTGACCCCTTACTTTCTGGGTAGTGGCCCCCATGCCGCAGCCCCTGGATGGGCTGTGAGGGGCTTCTCCTGTGTACACATGTACTCAGGATCTTCTTCCTTCATCAGCCTGAAATCCCTTTAATGCCCTGTACAAATGTGATTAAATGTTCATATTTAGGGGATCTAGATGAAGGATATTCAGGAATTTTTTGTACTATTCTTGGGACTTTCCTTTAAGTCTAAAGTTGTGCCCAAATAAAAAGCTTAAAAGAGAAAACTAAAATTAATTCTTGGAAAGGATTTATTAAAATAATAAAATAATCGATTTGTATTTAAAACGAATAAAATAGACAAATTTCAGATTTGATTAAGGGTGGGCAGAAATAAACCATTTGTTAGACATGAAAAAGAGACAATTTCAGATACAGTAGTTTTTTTGAATTATAAGAGATTACTATTAATAATTTAATACCATAAATTTTAAATTAAATGGGACAATTTTCTAGAAAAGTATAAATTATTAAAGTGGACTAACAGAAAACCCAAATGAATGTCTTGTACATGTTATAAAAATCTTGACTAGAATTTGATAAAATTTCTAAAAAAAAAAAAAAAATGTGAGCCTACTTTTTCTTTGGCTGTATTTTTGAGTATGGATTAATTTCATTTAATGTTTATTGGTTTAAATATTTTTTGTATTCTTACTACTTTTATTGCCCTTTGTGTCAGCAAGTGGAATCTATGCAATATTGATTTCTTTTTTCTTTTGGTATTTGTTGAAGTTTGCTTTTTAGCATGTGAATTTTTATATATATCCCAGATGTGCTTAAAAAGCATGTATATTCTCTAATAATACAGCGCATTCTTCTGTCTATATGCAATAGATCAAGCTTTTAAATTGTTATTCACATCTTATACATTCTTACTTTTTTTTTTTGTATTCTAGATCTTAGCTTCTAAAAATGTATATTACACTCTATTACCATGATGAGGATTTGTCCGTTTCTCCTCACTATGTCTTTTTTGTGTTATATATATTTGGAGTGCCTTTCCACTATATACATTTGTTGTTGCATACAGATCTAAGATAGAGTTAGCATCTGTTCATTGCTTTGTCTCTTTGCAGTGGGTTGTTTTTTCTTGCTCTCTGCATGTTCAGTCTTTTTCTTGAAGGCTAGACTTGTGTGTAGGATAGCAGAGACCAGGGCATGGGCACGGTTCTGCTGGGCTGAGTCTGGGTGTGGAACAGGGAAGGATAGGAGGGTGACTGAGCCCAGTCCAGCCAGGGGTCGAGTGGGCAGTGCATTTGTTGTTGCGGTGGTTACCTCCAGTGGACCACTAAGGCTTCACAATTCTCTAGCATCACTTGGTGCTTTGAATGGGATCTTGACCATTCCTTGTGTTGTTGGCTGTTGCTTGCTTCCTAGCACTTGCTAGCCTGGTGCTTGAGGGGTGCTCTTTGTTGTCTCAGTCTTAGGTGAGCCCCAGGTACATGAGTTTTAGTGATTCTGCCCCTCCTCCAGTGATAGGAGCTGTTTTAGCCAGTTTTGTGTTGCTATGACAGAACAAACTGAAACTGGGTAATTTATGAAGAAGAGAGGTTTATTTGGCTTACAATTCTGGGACAGATGCATCTGGCATGGGCCTCAGGCTGCTTCTACTCATTGTGGAAAGTGGCAGGGAGCCAGCAGGTACAAGCAGATCACTTGGCGAGAGAAAGCAAGAGAGGAAGCAAGAGAGAGAGAGAGAAGGTGCCAGGGTCTTTTTAAGCAACGAGCTCTTGTGGGAACTAATAGAGCGAGAACTCACTCATTAATCCCCCCTCCCCCAGGGAGAGCATTAATCCATTCATGAGGGATCTGCCCCCATGACTCAATCAGTTTCCAACACTGCCACATTGGAGATCAAATTTCCACATGAGTTTTGGAGGGGACAACACATCCAAACTCCATCATCTGTCTCCCCCACAAGTATACATACTAGATTTTTGTCTGCTTTATTGACTGATACATCCCCTCCATTTAGAATAGTGTACCTGGCAAATTAAGGATACTCCATAAGCACTTCCAATAGCATGAAGGAAAGAACATGGAGGTTCAATTTGGATTCATCTTTTCTCAAGAGTGCCAGACGGGCCTGGATTTTATGCAGAGGCTCTGGGAAAGAATCTGCTTCCAAGTGCACTCAGGTAGTTGGCAGAATTTGGTTTTAGGACTCAGGTCCCCGATTCCTTGCTGGCTGTCAGGTAGGGGCCTCTCTTAGCTCCTTAAGGCCACCTGTTTTTCTTCTCATGTGGTCCCTACATTTTCAAAGCCAGAAACAGTGTTGACTCCTTCTCATGTTTCCAGTCTTTCTGACTTTCCCTTCTGCCACCAGTTGGTTTCCACCTTGGAGTGAAAGTTCCCTGCTAATGTTTGCAATGTAAGCCTCACCGTGTCATTTTGTTTCCAGGTTTCTTAGTGTCTTTGCAAAGGCTCAGGATCAGACTTTGTAACTAAGGTGGCTCCCTCCTTTCTGTGTAGTCCAGCGTGTTTTTACTCTGCAGAGAGTCTCAGAGGCTGAAGCTGAGCCTCCAACTGAAGGTAAGTTCTCAGCAAGAGAGCAGAACTTTTGTAACCAAGTGAATTTGCCTAAGTCCTCAAGGTCCAGGCATCCCAGATATAAAATAATTTTCATAAAGAAGACAACCCTAGGAAGCAGTAGCCTACTTTGGAAAGAGAGGTCCCTTGTCTGAGACCTCTTTATGTAGTTTAGGGCTGAAGTTGGAGAGTCACATGGAGGGTGACAGCTACCAGACTTTGTACTAAAACAGCCCTGACCCACTTGCTGACAATGAATTTGGGTGATATCACACCAAGGGATCATCTAGGATTTAGCTGAGCGAAAGGTTCGCTAGGAGGAGAAAG